>NC_140182.1:13955485-13981706 GCF_963971535.1 Notolepis coatsorum
CAACACAATCATTCAACAATTTTTTATTTGGCAGTGACTGAAAAGGTACAGGCTGAAGCATAATGCTTATACATGCCTGTCCTATATTCTTAACTAAATGAAGACTCCAAAACAGTATTCAAAAGAAAAAGAACAAAAAAAAAGAATGATTCACATTTGTAATCGTCAAAAATAGCTATACAAACCATATACATATTTACTATACTGTGAATTTCACCAGGCCTCTCTTCGCAGAACCTGAAGTGTGCCAGCAATAGCAACCCCCTCCCCCTACACCTCATTCACATCCAACCCACACGTCAGACCCAAACAAAACGGGTACAATACCAAGCGGGGCTCTTTTGCCTAGAGGCCTCTGTTTGAAAAGTCTACCTTTAATAAGACAACCGCCTGCAATCTCCAAGAAACCGGGCCCACCACTTGAAAATAAACCTTTTGCTAGAGAGTACCAGGTAAGACTCAGGCGGAGTTGGAGGAGCTGCATAACTTGCTGTGCACACGTTGTTGTTGTTGTTTTGTTTCCATTTTCTGCATCACTGGAGAGCTTCAAACTGCCGTGTTTTTAAGGTAAAGCAGCATTATTCTCCATGTTTATCCTGCTCTCTCCAGGGATGGTGAGCTCCATCTACGGTAGTGTGGCTTGACAGAGGACAAACTCAGAGGTTTAATGTGGCACCCTCCAAAGTGATCGGAGCTCCCATCACACCGGAGTGTCTCAAAGCGCCTTTCCCCAACCGCCACAAATGTCATCTAAATAAGCTGTGACTGCTCTACATAATGCTGCATCTGACAACGGGAAGACAAAGGGGCTTTTGATTGCGTTCCCACAGATCACAACAAATACTTTCATGCGACTAACGCTAACGCTAAAAACAACCAAATGGGAACGAGTTAGAATTCCCCCAGCGAAGAGCGATTTTCTACCGAGAAGATGTGTTGTGACTGCGAACGGGAAGCTAAATGGGTCAGAACGCGGCCTGTGGAACGTCGTTATACGTTGGTTGACTAATTTCTCACCATTTTGAGTAGAAAGCTTTTTTTCTTTTTTTTTTACTGATGCAAACTTCCGAGTCTCTGTTCTGAGAAACAAAGCTTCTGACGACTTTCCCAAACTGAAGAAAGACAGTTATCAAGCTGTTGAAGTCAATTACAAATCAAAAACAAGGTCCCATGCGTGGGTCTGCGTACAAACTACCTTCTTAAAGGCAATTAGACACTAAGGGGGGGGGGGGGGGGGGGGCATGTTTCTGCTTCCTTCTCTTCCTTTTCCCTTTTATGGCCACACTTCTGAGCTCGTCTCAGCTTTGCACAGGTTCCCTTGTCGGGCCATGATTTGTGGGTCTCACAGGGAAGGGAGAGGAGAACTCCTATAGGTTAAAATCTGCAAACAATGAGACTTCTTTGCGCGTGTGATGGATGGTGCACATCTCTACCCATTTGTCTGCTTTATGTTACGCTCCCCCTGTATCAATTGTTAAAGAAAGTTTGCTTAACATGCACTCCTGAATGTTGCCAGGTCAGAGGAACGGAGGGGAAGAAGCGAAGAGGGAGAGAGAGAGGGAGAGAGGGAAAAAGAGATAGAGAGAGAGAGAGGGAAAGAGAGAGAGAGAGGGAAAGAGGGAGAGAGGGAAAGAGAGAGAGGGAAAGAGAGAGAGGGAAAGAGAGAGAGAGAGGGAAAGAGGGAGAGAGGGAAAGAGAGAGAGAGCGAGGGAGAGAGAGAGAGAGATAGGGAGAGAGAGAGGGAGAGAGAGAGAGAGGGAGAGAGAGAGAGAGAGAGAGAGAGAGAGAGAAAGAGAAATAGAGAGAGAGAGAGAGAGAGAGAGAGAGAGAGAGAGAGAGAGAGAGAGAGAGAGAGAGAGAGAGAGAGAGAGAGAGAGAGAGAGAGATAAGATGGATGTGGTTTGAAGTTCGGGAGAAATTAAAAACGTGAGTTTCTACAATGTTCCACGTCTCTTAAGAATAATAACTTTTATACACGATCGGCCGCGGGGTGAGAGGGAAACCTGCGAGGGGGTGAGTGGTAAAACACCCGTCAATCTCTCTCCCCCTCTCTCAGACCTTGCAGCAAGTGGAATCGCCGTCTGCAGCGCCGTGCACCGCCACGTCTCCCCTCGTAACCCTGTCGTCGTGCGTACATCAGTATCAATCAAGTATCAGTACCACAAAACCGCTGCTAACCCTAATTATACTGCCTCTGTGTGTCTGTGGGACCTCATACTCATCTGACCATTCGACTGTCACTTTTGGTACATAGCATCGAAGTTCACCCTCTGGCTCGCGCTGTCGCCGATCAGTCATTCTGTGCGAGCCACGACGACACAACAACACAGCCATCTGATGACTTTGAAATTCATGTAGTGGTGTGCTAAGTCGTGAGCTCTTTTGCCAGGCTTTTTAAAGGTGCTGTATGTGGTATATTTTTGTTGAAATAAATGTTAAATAGCTCTACATTCCGACAGACATCACTGATGTAGAGTGTTTGGTCAATAACATGCGTCTGTCTCCCAGTCCCTCCACTATGCAGAGAAAAGAAATAATAAATAAATGTTCTGGTAACCCTTCCCACGTTATCCAAACAGGAGAGAAAAGCCTAGATATGTATATGAAATATTGCCAAGCCAAATTTGCTTGCTGCACTGGGAGATTATTTTACTTGTTTCAAACACATATTTGCTTAAAAGTTTTTATTCATGGAGTTCTCTCTCCTGATTGTATAAAGTGGGAAGGGATACCAGAAAATGTTTACTGCAGAGCGGAGGGACTGGAAGACCCATGTTACTGACCAAACACTTTGATGTTTTGAGTGATGGCTGTTGGAATGTAGGCCAATTTCTACCACTTACAGCATCTTTAAAATGTATTTATTTTGTATACAGTTTTTGGTCAATGTTTTTCTAGTTTACAGATACACCGACCTCGAGTGTTGGGGGCAAACTACTCTACAGTCAATGACTAAACTAGCTACTTCATTATGCCAAACATGTAGCTTGTCAAATTAATACTACTTTGACACTCTAATTCTCTCTACATTACTAATTTGATCAAAGTGCTAATTTGTATATTTTGTATCCATTTTAGCCACCTGTACATTGTATATTGCTGTTGCAATTTACTGCTACATTTGCACTCTGTAATGAATGAATGAATGAATGAATGAACCGCAGTAAATATGCAATTAACTGATAGATACACAAAATGTATTTATTTGTATCCATTTAATTGTGTTGATGTTTTCATTTCTGCAAAATAAGTATGTACATTTTATTTTCTTTGGTAAACATTGCGCTATGAATAGTCTATCAGTGTGTAGGGGCAGGTACAATAAGAGTTTTCTTCTTCCTGGGCGGCTACGTGGCGTAGTGGGCAAGGCGCTCGCCACGAATGCGGAGAGCCCAGCGCTCCACATTGCTTTCAGTTTAGCTGGTCGTTCATACTAATACACATTGGCCGTATTAGGGGGTGGGAAACTGATGGGTGGGGATCGGGCGTTGTGGACAGCGACTCCTACAGGTCGGTTGGTGCGCCTGCGCAGTAGAATCAGGAAGTGTCGGGGGCAGCGTGAGCCTCCCACGCGTTACTCCTCGCCACTGAGAGATCGAGCTGCGCAGGTGAAAAGATGCGACTGCTGTTACCTCAAGTACCGGAGGGGACTTGTGCTATGTATGACTTAGTCCACATTGCAGCCGGCTTGTGGGAGGCAAGAAACAGCGTTCGTGAGAGAGGAGGGTTGAATTGGATGATACGAAATTGGGATGGGAGAAAATGTAGAAAATGGGAGAAAAAGTGGATAAAAAAAAAATAGTTTTCTTCTTCCTGTTCCTTTCGGCCATGGAATTTAGTGGATCATATGTGAACTATATGTATTGAAGACACTGTTGGACTGTAACAATTCCATGTACGAATAAATACAAATTAAAAAAAAACTATTAAAAATGTACACTCTGTTTAGATGCCAAACTTATTTTTGTTGTACTGTACTTGTGCTGTATAATGACAATACATTTGTATATAATATAATATATTATATATATAATCTAATTATAACACACACTGTAAAATCTATTCATTTAGGTGCTTAAAATGTGAGGGAGACTAGCCTTAATTTAGCTACGCACATCAGATCCTACTGCTGACATATCACAACACCGCTGCAAACCCTAATTATACTGCCTTGGCGTGTCGGTGATGGGACTTCAAAGTCATCTCCAAACTGTACTCATCTGACCATTCAACTGTCACTTTCGGTACATGGCATCAAAGTTCACCCTCTGGCTTTGAGCAATATCTCTGCGCAAGCAATCAATCAGGGGACATTTAGACCTGTCGAGCGAGAGAGGCCCGGCTGGCTGCCTCTGCAGATGTGAATGTACCTTCTGTTGGAAACGAGATACTGTATATGGGTTGTAATGTAAACTGGGGATATTTTCACATTAGATAAAAATACAATTGTCATATCTTTCAAGTCTGCTCTGGCATATTCTAAGATTAGCCTTTATATCAGAATAGCATTGTGAAGACTGTCAAACTGCATGCATCGCACAAGATCAAAACAATGTACATGTAATTATCTCTACAAAGTGAAAGGTTGTTGTTTCAGCATACGGATCAACAGCCATCATGTGTGTCGGTGTGCCTGCACGTCCTCGTTGTGCTGTTTAAAACTTAAAACTAGAAGTCGTTTTTTTTTTTTAAACAAATTTAACCCTTGCACTACCACACTACATAAGGTTAACCATTTCACTGCCACGTCTGTAGTGTGGTAGTGAAAGGGTTACACCTTCTGTAGTGTGGTTGTGAAAGGGTTAACCCTTTGTCGTGTGGCAGTGAAAGGGTTACCCTTCTCTATTGTCGCAGTGAAAGGGTTAATCCTTTGGTAGTGTGTTAGTGAAAGAGTTAAACAGTTTTGATTGTAATACAATTACTTGGATGTTGTTTGCATTTGAATGCATAGTCTAAAAACCATTCACGTTGACTTTCGAATGCAACATAAACCAATCCAACGTCTGCTTATTGGACCAGACATTTGCCTCAATTCCAGCAGCCCTCACCAAAATGGCAAATTGGCCATCTTAGAGAAATAATTATGTGACACAACAAAAGTAAAAAGGCTTTTGGCTTGACAAATACAAGTCCCTTTACTCCCTTTGTATAGCAAATTGTGGACATTTAGGTTTTGCCCCCCAAAAAAAGCAATTGTTAGGATCATTTGTAGTTCACAAAACGTAATTCACTTTTTATTGACACCGGGTTAGTAGGAATACTAATCCAGTATCCTGTTAAATCACATTTATTTCTCTCACTATTTCACTCTGCGTATCATTGGGCCCACAGAAGCTAGAATTTATAATGCATTTGCCAAATGGAAAATATGCCTCTAGTCATTGCTACGTGATGATTTGCTAATGACAAGTGGACGGGACAATAAGAAGGAGTCCTCGATATGGGAGCAGCCGTGTGAAGCCAAGTGCAAAATTGATATTTCAGGAAAGCTGATGCATTGTGGGTCCGGGGTCTACTTAGTGTCATTGGGCTCAGTGTCACCGCGATGGGAGAATGATTTTCTGTTTTCGCACATCTTCATCAGAGTTTATTTGCCATCCACGGAGAGGGAATTGTCTTCTAAAAATACTCCTCCTGCCATCGTGATGGCTTTTGCTCTGGGGTCCTCGCGGTGTAGAAGCAATGTTAAACATACCGAACACAGTAATCACTGAAGAAAACCCATCTCTAATCAGCGTGTGTACACTTCAATTTCATCTGCGAGTCTGTTGTGTTACAGATCTCACGGCTCTTTTCCAGCCGAACTGGCGTATACGCTCTGTTATCTACCAGGAAGAAGCGAGGAGACATGTAGACCAGTGTTTCTCTGGGAAACAACCTCTCTCTCTCTCTCTCTCGCTCCTCTCGCCAAGGCAGCCGTGATGGATGTGGCGGGTGAGGAATGGAATGACTGTCCCAGGGGCTGGGGCATCTCTCTGTGGGGTTAAACAGCATTTAATATCTACCCCGCTCACACTGTCCTTGCTGTAACGGGAAGAAGAAAATAAAAAGAATAAAGGACTTCCTGTGTTGTCGACGCTCGGCGTGAATCCTAATAGCTTCATGTTTATGTTGCCGCGTTTCAATGAGCTTGTTTGTCCTCTATCACCGCAACCTGTGTTTGAGAGACCTGTTGAGATGTAGAAAAGCAACAGAAAAGCCACATGAATTTGTGTCGCAAATTTAAAAAAGCACATTTTTACCACATTATTGTGTGTCTCCAATGAGTTTTGGGAACATGTTTTTTTTTTTTTTTACCAGCGTAGCCGCGACACAATAAAGACTTTTTAAGATATTTTCCTTCCATGTAATTTTTTGAGGGCCTGGTATCCCGTGGTTCTTACAGAGTACAGACCCAAGAGCACCTGGCAAATGTTGGCTGAAAACTGTATTCACAGTAGAGCGCAGGCCTATAGCTGAACTCTATTCACGGTAGAGCGCAGGCCTATAGCTGAACTCTATTCACAGTAGAGCGCAGGCCTATAGCTGAACTATATTCACGGTAGAGCGCAGGCCTATAGCTGAACTCTATTCACAGTAGAGCGCAGGCCTATAGCTGAACTCTATTCACGGTAGAGCGCAGGCCTATAGCTGAACTCTATTCATGGTAGAGCGCAGGTCTATAGCTGACCTCTATTCACAGTAGAGCGCAGGCCTATATCTGAACTCTATTCATGGTAGAGCACAGGACTAGCTGAACTATATTCACGGTAGAGCGCAGGACTATAGCTGAACTCTATTTGCGGTAGAGCGCAGGCCTATAGCTGAACTCTATTTGCGGTAGAGCGCAGGCCTAGCTGAACTCTATTTGCGGTAGAGCGCAGGCCTAGCTGAACTCTATTTGCGGTAGAGCGCAGGCCTATAGCTGAACTCTATTCACAGTAGAGCGCAGGCCTATAGCTGAACTCTATTCACGATAGAGCGCAGGCCTAGCTGAACTCTATTTGCGGTAGAGCGCAGGCCTAGCTGAACTCTATTCACAGTAGAGCGCAGGCCTATAGCTGAACTCTATTCACAGTAGAGCGCAGGCCTAGCTGAACTCTATTCACAGTAGAGCGCAGGCCTATAGCTGAACTCTATTCACAGTAGAGCGCAGGCCTATAGCTGAACTCTATTCACAGTAGAGCGCAGGCCTATAGCTGAACTCTATTCACAGTAGAGCGCAGGCCTATATCTGAACTCTATTCACGGTAGAGCGCAGGCCTATAGCTGAACTCTATTCACTGTAGAGCGCAGGCCTAGCTGAACTATATTCGCGGTAGAGCGCAGGCCTATAGTTGAACTCTATTCACAGTAGAGCGCAGGCCTATAGCTGAACTCTATTCACAGTAGAGCGCAGGCCTAGCTGAACTATATTCGCGGTAGAGCGCAGGCCTATAGCTGAACTCTATTCACAGTAGAGCGCAGGCCTAGCTGAACTCTATTCACAGTAGAGCGCAGGCCTATAGCTGAACTCTATTCACAGTAGAGCGCAGGCCTTTATCTGAACTCTATTCACAGTAGAGCGCAGGCCTATAGCTGAACTCTATTCACAGTAGAGCGCAGGCCTAGCTGAACTATATTCGCGGTAGAGCGCAGGCCGAGCTGAACTCTATTCACAGTAGAGCGCAGGCCTATAGCTGAACTCTATTCACAGTAGAGCGCAGGCCTATATCTGAACTCTATTCACAGTAGAGCGCAGGCCTATAGCTGAACACTATTCACAGTAGAGCGCAGGCCTTTATCTGAACTCTATTCATTGTATAGCGCAGGCCTTTATCTGAACTCTATTCACTGTATAGCGCAGGCCTATAGCTGAACTCTATTCACAGTAGAGCGCAGGCCTATATCTGAACTCTATTCACAGTAGAGCGCAGGCCTATAGCTGAACTCTATTCACAGTAGAGCGCAGGCCTATAGCTGAACTCTATTCACAGTAGAGCGCAGGCCTATAGCTGAACTCTATTCACGGTAGAGCGCAGGCCTATAGCTGAACTCTATTCACAATAGAGCACAGGACTAGCTGAACTCTATTCACGGTAGAGCGCAGGCCTATAGCTGAACTCTATTCACGGTAGAGCACAGGCCTAGCTGAACTCTATTCACGGTAGAGCGCAGGCCTAGCTGAACTCTATTCACAATAGAGCACAGGACTAGCTGAACTCTATTCACGGTAGAGCGCAGGCCTATAGCTGAACTCTATTCACGGTAGAGCGCAGGCGTATAGCTGAACTCTATTCACGGTAGAGCGCAGGCCTATAGCTGAACTCTATTCACGGTAGAGCGCAGGCGTATAGCTGAACTCTATTCACAGTAGAGCGCAGGCCTATAGCTGAACTCTATTCACGGTAGAGCGCAGGCGTATAGCTGAACTCTATTCACGGTAGAGCGCAGGACTAGCTGAACTCTATTCACGGTAGAGTGCAGGCCTAGCTGAACTCTATTCACAGTAGAGCGCAGGCCTATAGCTGAACTCTATTCACAGTAGACTGCAGGCCTAGCTGAACTCTATTCACGGTAGAGTGCAGGCCTAGCTGAACTCTATTCACCGTAGAGCGCAGGACTAGCTGAACACTATTCACGGTAGAGCACAGGACTAGCTGAACTCTATTCACGGTAGAGCGCAGGACTAACACTATTCACAGTAGAGCGCAGGCCTAGCTGAACTCTATTCGCGGTAGAGCGCAGGCGTAGCTGAACTCTGCTACTTAGTTTTGGGAACACTTCCAAGTGGGATTCATGAGATCCAATGCGATTGTGCTTTCATATTATTATCGCTTGTAGCTCAGTTGAAGGTATTGTTTGAATGTGCCCTCGTGCCTTATTCTTCTACCTTATTTATCTTTTTAAGATTCTTTATTTTAGCATTAAAAACCTCTTAACCAACCTCTAGCGGCTCAGGTGTGCATAATTTTTAATACAATATATATATCGAATTAACGTTTTACTTAATATTAAAAATTTTTGTTTAAGTCTATATTTTGTGATTCTCTGTGAAAAGGGGACTAGCACAGTAAGATTCTCATTGTACGGTGAATGACAAATACATCTCTTGAATCTCTTGAATCTTGAATTGTTACGATACGTGGAGGAAGATTTTCACATTTAATAACACCATCAATTAGTTAGTCCTTTAGTGCCGTTTTAGTCCTTCACAACAATTTAGCTCTCATTTGCTTCAAAATAAGTGAACAATGAAATACGGTTAGTGGGCGACAGTGGCTCAGGAGTCAGGAGGTAGACCAGTCGTCTGGTAATCCGGAGGTTCCCGGTTCGATTCCCTCTCCTCCCGGGCAGCTTGTCGAAGTGTCCTTGAGATTGATTGTTTGATTGATTGATTCAAACTTTTATTAACAGATTGCAGAATGGGTAGAATACAGTACGGCTCAATACAGACAACTGCTAAGGGGATGCAGACCAGAGAAAGACTTTCATCTTGTTTACATCAGGGTCCCCCATTTTCAATTCATCAAGACATTTATAACATACATGACATACAAATATACAGTACTGTTACATCAAGACATTTATGACATACAAGACATAAAAATATACAGTACTGTTTAAAAAAAAAAGCAAGCAAGACACTTAACCCCTAACTGCTCCCGATGAGCAGGTTGGCACCTTGCATGGTGTGTGAATGTGTGAGTGAATGAGGAACAAATGTGCGGGACAAAATTGTAAAGCGCTTTGGATAAAAGCTGCTATATAAATGCAGCCATTTCGTAGCCGTACAATGTCACTGCATTCTAGGTCGAATTCTCCACCGGCCGGCCGAGAAGAATGACAAATGATGTATGTGATGCACATGGTGCACGTGATTCACGCTTCTGCAGACATTCATAATACAAGAGCTTCACAAGGGGCACAGAACAATGTACAAAACTCCACTCACCAAAGCACTTCAACCCAAGTCAAATGAAACCGACGGTATAATTAGTGTAAAACTCCCCCAACCAAGGGCCGGGCCAACTGAGCAGAAGATGGGCTACGACCGACGGCGCCTATACGACGCGGGTTAACCAAGTGAGACGTGTGTTGTAATTGGGACACATCTGTCCACGGGACGAAGGACACGTTTACTGGATAGGGTCACTGTGTGGGGTACATACAGTATCAATGGACTATTCTATCTAATTACAACGGTCATATTCTTCTCAGTGCTGTATACTTGCCTAGTTTGTCACCTGGGGGCAACATGGTTAAATCGCTGATTCTACTATTCATGGCACATTAAGGGAGTGAGGGAGACTTGTTGAAAAAGTAATGGGTGAATTGCACTGTTGTTTAAATTCAGAGTATTCAGAAGCTTAAAGACAGAGTAGCATACTGTGACACTGATTCTTGAGAGGTGGGACAAACAAATTAAAGAAAATGTCCTACAGGGAAGAATGTTATTTATGTTAAAATGTTTTTATGTTTTATGAAATAGACCTGTTCTCTGTAGACGTCAGACGAGCAGAAAGGAACGTGATCAGAAAGGAACGTAATCCTGGTCAGAACAACGGGGCAGACTACATTGATTGATTGATGTTTCTTTTATTTTTGTGTCTTACATACAGATGTATGCCCAGTCCATATGGGCTTACAAGACACATAAACAATAAGTATAGTATACTTGCAATAAGTATATAGACCAAGATGGGCACAAAAAAATAAAACATAATATAACAAGCTGTAAACAATGTATGTAAACAAAGAAACAAGAGGAATTCATATAAAATTATATAGGATATAGTGTGTTTTGTCTCAAGTGCCATGCTTTCTCCAAAAGTCCTGCAAAACTGAAAATCTCCTCGGCAAAAAACCAACTCAACATACAACTCTCAGACTGGTAAAACAAATCTGGATTTACAAATTGAATTTTCTCAAATAAAGCCCTCCTCAAATCGGTGTACAAGGGGCAGTGAAAAACAAAATTATATTCATCCTCCACCACTCCCAGATCACAGAGAACACACAACAACACACTACAATATATATTTGCATTTGTTAGCCATGCTAGCGATCTAAACAATCAATCCATGCCAAAGCTAGATGTGTAAAATGTGAAAGACTCACACTCACACAGCCATGCTGATTTGGCTAAATGACATCCAGACGTTTTCGTTTGAAACTACTTTTAGTCAGGGGAGTGCCATGGTTTCTACATAGAGCCCTGTCATGTTCTTTTAGCGCAGCAGCTCGCGCAGGTCCGGGGTAACTTAGTCACGTGACTCAGTTGGTATTGCTATGATTGGCTCGAACACGGTATGTTTGTATAAGGCGAACAGGTCTATAAAAGACATGCATAAAAGGTTCTGTATACCCGCAACATTATTTTCATATTTATAAATATTTGATTTGTTTATATGTCTGCTCTGTACCTGGAAATCACCTCGTCCTCGGACGGAATTATCATTTAAAACTGCTCACGTGATTATGTCAAAATATAATTATCAATTAAATGGTAAGGATATGTATTATATTAAACAAGGTATACCATTGAGTTCAACCTATATTTTCTCTAAGAATTTGAATAAGAATCAAAATCGCGTCATTAAAGGACCCCTTTGTACTTACTGCTCATGGTGATTCCAAACAACATACATGGTCTGGAAAGTGTTGTGTTTTCTGATATTTTAAATGAACAATATTGATATTACCACAGTCACAGCTTGCATGTCAACGATGGTGAGAATTGAAGAGTTTACGGACCGCCAGAGACAGAGGAAAAACTAAATGGCTGAAGTAGAGCACATGGTGGGGAAGGAAAACATGGCATTGTCACCACCGTCAGATGTTACTACAGTCAGAATAATAAAAACCTGTTCCTTTACATGGTTTTGGAGCTGAGACTTGTGTCTACAGACATTTCAAATTCATCAAGTATACATTTTTTGGAATGGACCTCAAGCATCAGTAATAACATCAATAAATGGTTGTCAAATACATTTTGATTGATTGTTATGATTACTAAAAAAAATAAAAATAAAAATAGCAGCTATAGTGCTGAGAAAAAAGAGCTTCTACGACATCACATTATTTCTCAGCACTGGTTGCTGTTTGTTCTTAACAGTAATTATACCAATCGATCAAAATGTATTTGACCATAATTTATTTATGTTAAAACGGTCTATACATCACTGATTATTGAGATCTGGTACAAAACATGATTGAAATCACTGTTTTAAATTGCATACATCATACAGTATGTACTCTGTTACCGTTGGCTGTTGAGAATAGCACTTTCCAACGGGACACTGAGCCAATAAATAGTGATTAGTTAAGTGATTCAAGTTCACTTTTAAAGCGGTCAGCCACACAATTAATTCAAAGGAGCAGTATGAGATAAAGAAGCCTTCCCTATTCGGATGTCCTGTTATCATGTGGCCAAGACAGTTGTTCCTCCAGTGAATTCAACATTTAGTCTAGGAGGAGTGGTAAAGATTTGTCTTTGTTGAAATATGACAGAAAATGGGTATTGCAAATTATGTTACATTTTGCACTAATAAATTAGTATAGCGTTACAAGATATTTATTTTAAATGACACTTTGGCATATACTTCTAACTTAGAATAGGCCTACTGTTTTGGAGTCTTAATTTTGTTATGAATATAGGACAGGCATATATAAACATTATGCTTCAGTCCGTACCTTTTTAGTCACTGCCTGAATCAAATATTGTTAAATGGTTAACTACTACTACTACTACTACTACTACTACTACTACTACTACTACTACTACTACTACTACTACTACTACTACTACTACTACTACTACTACTACTACTACTACTACTACTACACAAGTGGTTTGCCTGCAATGACGTATAGGAACAACAGCAGGTCAACCAGAGTGAAAATGACAAGGGACAGATGTACAGAGAAGTAACAAATGCTGCATGGCAAATCAAGACGCAGGATAAACATCAGACATTATGAGAGAATTGAGGAGTGCAAAATCATGTTCTAGTTATGCAGAAACAGCCACTCTCATTGTATAAGTAGTTTGGCAATCAAGCTAGGTCAGCTAGCTAGCTAATGCTAATGCAGCTGTGAAATTCATTCAAGAGTTGTCTCAGCTGAAGTGCCACACTTTGCGCGCTCTCTCTCTCTCTCAAATCCCCTGGACAAAATCTAGTACGATAGCAATATATATATATTCTCTCTCTCTCTCTCTCTCTCTCTCTCTCTCTCTCTCTCTCTCTCTCTCTCTCTCTCTCTCTCTCTCTCTCTCTCTCAAACCACAGAAAATGGTTTTGTTAAAGGATCAATAGATGGCAGCCGATTTTTGGCAACATTTTACATGTCTTATTATATCTCAACAGTAATCGATAGGACTCAAAACAATAAGATGTTTGACACAAAAAAATATTAATATGTTGTTCCGTTAAGGGGTAGGAGCTAAAACAACGGCATCCAATCAAACAAACGACCAAGTCAAATGATTGGAACGAGCGAGCCATCTATCAAACCCTAGTAACACACAAGCTTGTTATGCGCATAATGAAAATATACACTCTGACTGCTGTTCTTATAGGGTTAGGGTCTTTACTCTTGGCTACATTTGAAAAGAAAATCTACATTAATTAATACGGTCTGTATTAATCTATTTATGGCGTGAAAAAACACACACACCACTGAGGATAAACGGGGCTACTGTGGACAGGGTGAGCAGCTTCAAGTACCTCTGGGTCCACATCTCAGAGGATCTGACATGGACAACACACATAGACTCAGTCGTAAAGAAGGCGAAGCAGCGCCTCTACCACCTGAGACAATTAAGGAAGTTCAGTGTATCGGGGAAGATACTCCAGTCCTTCTACTCCGGAGCTGTAGAGAGCATCTTGACTGGAAACATCACTGCCTGGTATGGAAACAGCACGGCACAGGACAAGAAGGCCCTACAGAGAGTGGTGCACTCAGCTGAGCGTACTACGGGTATTGCACTACCACCCCTGCAGGTGTTATATAACAAGAGGTGCAAATCCAGAGCCTGCAGAATAATGAAAGACCCTCACCACCCCAACAACAGCCTGTTCAAGCTGCTGCGGTCAGGCAAACGCCTGCGAACACCAGCAACTAGGACAGAGAGACTTTGGCTCAGCTTCCTCCCCCAGGCCATCAGAGTCTTGAACACTGAACTCTCCACACACAAGCACACATGAGCACACACACAACACACACTGTATACGCTCACACACTAGCAGTCACTTTAGCATGAACACACATGCCTTATGCAAGCTAGCATAAGGACACATAGTATAACGATAGGTTATGTAGATAACCTAGTTATATTAGTATTGGCTAAGCGTCCCGCTCTGAGCCTTACGAGATACTCTATATCTCCTGTGATACCTAATGTATCTCCCACGAACAAAGACACATGCACCCCACCTGTATGGGGCCCCGCCCCTTATGGTGGTACCACCCATATAATCATGACTCTGGTCATGAAACACCCTTCCTCGCCAAAAACCCGTCCCAGGAAAAGATCCCTCAAGAGGGAACTCAGGGCGCGCAGAGCGGGACGCTTAGCCAATACTAATATAACTAGGTTATCTACATAACCTATTGTTATATTTCGTATATAGCATCGCGTCCCGCTCTGAGCCTTACGAGATAATGGGGAAGAGCGGGCGCGAGACCCGACAGATGTACCCCCTGAGGACCCGTAAGCCCACATCAAGGGGTGCGGGGAGCCCTGTCACCCCATCCTTCCTAACGAAGGGGGGGCGCAGTCAACTCCACCTGAATGCGAACAAGAGGGAGCCAGAACCCCTTGAACACACCGTACAGGCGGAACCACGTGTGACTCAACACACTGCGGCCCATACCCATACACTCCTGCTACCCGACCAAAGGACGGGAAGCAGGAAAGGCCACAGACCCCAGAACCGCCTGGGAGACAGAACCCCCGGTCATGTCCATGAGGTAAAACCTTACAAAGGGGCCCGGTGAGGACCATGAAGCTGCAGCACAGATGTCCTCCACCGAGGCCCCACCCAGGAGAGCGGCAGAGGCAGCCACCCCACGAGTGGAGTGCGCCCTGACGCCCCCAGGGGGATCCTGCCCAGCCAACGTGTAGCAGAGGGCAATACCCTCGCACAACCAATGGGACAGGCGCTGCTTCGACAGTGCCTTACCAGCACGAGCCCCACCGTAACAGACAAAAAGCTGGTCGGTAACCCTGAAGTCCTGAGTACGGCTGAGGTAAAACCCCAAAGCACGGACTGGACATGACAGGTGAAGGCCCGCATCTAACTCACTAGTGTGAGGAGGAGGACGAAAAGCCTGAACCACAATATCCCGGGAGCGGAAGGAACTCCGGATATTCTTAGGCACGAAAGCAGGATTAGGTCGCAGAGTGGCACCGCAATCGGTCCGAAAAGACAGGCACTCTGGACGTACCGAGAGAGCACAGAGCTCACCCACGCGTTTAGCGGAAGTGACAGCCAGTAGGAACGCGGTCTTGAAAGACAGTCGTCCCAACGGCGCCTGCTCGAGCGGCTCAAACGGGGCCAAGGACAACCGACCGAGGACCAATTGAAGATCCCAAGTCGGAGCCAAGGAGCGTTGCACCGGCTTAACGCGTCGAGCGCCAAGCAGGAAACGCTTCACAAGAGGGTGGCTGAACAAGACATCCCCCTCAAATCCTTCATGATAGGAGGATATAGCTGCTGCATATACCCTCACTGTCGAAGCCGACAGACTATCAAGGAGAGACTGGAGATAACCCAGAACAGCATCCAGGGGGCAGGAGACTGGGTCCCAGCCCCCCCCCTTACACCATTCTTGGAACGCACGCCACCTGCCCGCGTAAACCGCGACAGTGGAGGGAGCATGCGCACACCGGATGGTATCAACCACTGCGGGATCCATCCTCTCCAGACTCACCCTCCCACCAGCCACACCACCAGGCGTTGACCCAACACCGGAGGCTGGACAAGCACTCCGTTGTGCTGCGAGAGGGCCGTCGCTGACCACGGAATGACCCAAGGAGGAGCGACCAGAAGCTGGATTAAGACCGGGAACCACACTGACGTGCCCCGGTCCGGCGCGACCAGGATCACCGTCCTGCGCTCCCTCCGTATCCGCTCCAACAGCTGACTCAACAGCTGTACAGGAGGGAAGGCGTACAGAAGACCGGGCGGCCACGGAAAGGTCGAGAAGGCATCCACCCCCAAGGGGGGATGATCCGCTCGACTGAGCGAGAACCACAAGGGGCACTTGTGAGAACGTCGGCACGCAAACAGATCTACCGAGGCCTCCCCGAACCGATCCCAGATCTGTCTGACTATGTCGGGGCGGAGTTCCCACTCGTCGCGACGAGGACCGCCCCGAGACATTATATCCGCCGCCACATTTTCCGTACCAGGAACGTGGAGCGCCCGCAGACTGCGCAGCCTGCGGGATGCCCATAGCAACAGTTCGCGCGCCACCCGGAGCAGGCGGGCGGAACGAGTCCCACCCTGCCTGTTGATATACGCCGCCGCCGTCACATTGTCCGTCCTGATCAAAACATGCTTGCCTACCACCAGGTGGCCGAGCCGTTTGAGGACCAGGAGGACCGCCTTCAACTCCAACACATTGATATGCAGGACAGCTGGGTCGGCATGACCCGTCCAGCTGCCCCCCACTGCGTGGGTCCGAAACGCCCCTCCCCAACCTGTGAGAGAGGCGTCGGTGAAAACCGTGACGTGGGAGCCACTGCTGCCCATGGGGACCCCAGCGGAGAGGATACCCAGCCTCCCCCAGTGGGCGAGATCCCCCCATATCGACAAAGGAACCGTCAACCGTCTCCCTTTGCCCCACACCGGATCTATTCTCAAAGAGAGAAACCACCTCTGTATCCGCCTCATAAAGAGGAGGCCAAGAGGAACCACCGTGTGGGCCGCCGACATAAGGCCCAGCAGACGCATCACCTGCAGCGCCGTAACCGTCCCTCCCAGACGGAAACCCCCGAGCGCGTGACGGAGATCCCCCCGACGCTGCTCCGAGAGGGTCGCAAGCATGGGCTTCGACCTCAATGTCAAGCCCAAGTACTCCACCTGTTGACTGGGAAGAGGGGTACTCTTCTTCCAATTCACAGCAAAACCCAGGCTGGTGAGGAATTCCACCACCAGTCGAGTATGAGACCTGGCAACCTCCTCTGAACGGCTGAGGAGCAGAATGTCGTCGAGATAGAACAGAACTCGTATCCCCCGACGACGTAAAGGCCCCAGAGCAGCCGCCACGCACTTGGTGAATGTGCGGGGAGCCAGAGAATAACCGAACGGCATTCTGTGGTACTCGTACGCTACGCCCTGAAACAGGAACCGTAGGAACTTCCTGTGAGGAGGGAAAATGGGTATGTGAAAATACGCATCCTTCAGGTCTATGGAGGTGAACCAGTCCCCCCTCCTGACAGCAAGCAGAAGGAGTCGGACGGTCAACATCCTGAATGGTCTCACTACAATCAACCGATTGAACATGGACAGATTCAGTATAGGTCTGACCCCCCCAGTTTTCTTGGGCACCAGAAAATAACGGGAGTAGACGCCTGACATTGCGTCCTCTCTCGGGACCACAACGACGGCCTGCTTCGCCAACAGAGATTGAATCTCGTCGGCCAGGGCTGTCACCGCGCCCGACCCTAACAATAGGGTCGGCACCAAACCTGAGAACGGAGGATGGGGCCGCGCAAACTGCAAAACCAGCCCCGCCTCTAACGTTCTCCTCATCCACCGATTCAAGGGACATTCCCGTCGCCATATGTGAATATAATCCCACAGCGCCCCCGCCGTCAACTGACGCTGGGCCGCAAGGAACAGCAGATAATTGGCCCGGTCCCCCCCGTCGTGCAAAGCACCCAAGGGGGGACCCCGACAGAAAGGGCCGGTTTGATACGGGAGGAGCGGTCATCAAACTTGTGGACACACACTCACCCCCTGAACACCCCTCCAGCACACGCTGAGGAGCCGTTCCGCAGCCAGACACGCAAGGCCTGAGGACCCCATGGGCTCCTACACGCCGAAGCCCTGCAGTGATATTGCTACCACTCAAATCACGCCAGCCTCTCCTTTGCAGACCACTGCCGGTTTGACGGGAGTGGGAGGCAACAGCGCGATACCCCGCCTGGCGAGGGCGAAGCCGGGGTAACCCCTGCTGAGCATTCAACAGAAGAGGCACCGAGTCCCCCTGCTGACCACTGGAGCTAGTGGCAGCTGCAACACCAGGTTCCACCCACCCACAACCTGCGGTGTAGGAACCACGCGACAACGGAACATTCTCACGGACAGACCCAGGCTCAGCCATCAACTGGGTGTCAGCCCCTGTCTCCATGAGAAGTGAAGAATGGGGCCGCATACGCTTCAAAGAAGGTTCGCGGCCCGCAGCCAAAGGAGAACGCTCAAAGCCCCGCTTCTGGGGATACCAGAGAGAGGACTGAACGGGGAGCGGGCTGCTCGCGGCAAAATGACGACGGGGTGGTTTACCAACCCCGAAATCACCCAAAATGGCCGATCCCTCGGCCGCCAAGACTGTCGGCCTTGCGAAACCCTGTCGATTCTCCAACCAGGGCACCACTGGCGGGGGAAACATGGCCGCCTGTCGAGGATCTCGCCACAGTCGTTGACGAGACCGTGCCCCCACCCCTGGCTGCACAGCGTGAGGCGGTGTAGGACCCGAATCAAAAACCGCCTGCGCCTCCACAGAACGCCCAAAAAGACTATCTGTGGAAAAAGGAGTCGTGAGGAGAGAAAACCTATCCTCTTCCCCAAGAGGAGACTGCTCCAACCAAAGATGCCTAACAACCAAAGTCGATAGCATCCGAATCCTCCCCGCAGTTATAGCTTGCGACTGAGTCAAGATCTCTATAACACCACAAACATGAATCACGTTCATAGTGTCGGTTGGACTCAAAGACCTACAACCCGACGCCATCTTGGATAGGAAAGTAGCCAGCTGAGCCACAACACTGGCCGCCGCTAAATGCCATCCTGCAGCAGTATACCACTCATTCGTCCATACTGCCACCCTCCGAGCCGACATGCTATCAAGCAACGGCCGGGCGGAACGTCGTTCATCCCCGCCTGGGCACAAAAAAGAAGCTACCTGGCTACTTAGCCAAGGTACCCCCGGGCTGCACCCCGTCGTCAGCCCCTTCACCCGCAAAAAAGGTAAATAGAGCTCAGCGAACCCCCCCACACCCACCACCGACTGACCTTCATCAATGAAGGTGGCAAGAGGAGGGAAAAGCGGAATCCCGCGGCGGGGATTATTAGACATTCCAGCGTCAACATCAGCGTTAGCAGAAGAAGCAGCAGTAGCATTAGCATTAGCAGTAGCAGTAGCATTAGCGTCAACAGCATGTTCCAGGATCGCCAAGACATCGCCCACTACAGTGGAACGATCGCCAAGCCGCCCCGGCCCTGGTGCCGAAACATACTCCACAGCACGACCAACACCGACATTGACGCCTACTGACACAGACCTCACCTTTGTACAAGCCGACCCGATAGCCAAACCTTGTACGCTGCCCCTCGGTCCGTCGCCGTCAGCCGAGGAACCACCAGCATAGGTCTGCGTCGTCGAAACAAGCTCCGGAGAATCCAGGGAAACACAATCCTCCGGTAAGCCCTCAACATTATTAATCTTCCTTAATCTTTTCATTCCGCTAGCTCGCATGGTGCAAGCATCCAGTACGCTGGGACGAAAATAGAGGAAGGGTGTTTCATGACCAGAGTCATGATTATATGGGTGGTATCACCATAAGGGGCGGGGCCCCATACAGGTGGGGTGCATGTGTTTTTGTTCGTGGGAGATACATTAGGTATCACAGGAGATATAGAGTATCTCGTAAGGCTCAGAGCGGGACGCGATGCTATATACGAAATATAACTGTAGATGTATAGTATAGCATTGTATAGTAGTGTACATAAGACCCAGTGCCTCATCTGTAGCTAACAGTGTATTGCACTATCGCAGGACCTTAGCATGTCTTACCAGGCTTTTTGTAAACTTCATGTACATATACAGTACCTGTTATATCTTATTCTTATTACTTGTATTATTGCACAAATGTCTTATTCTCATCCTATTGGATTCTTATTATTGTATTATTGTATTATTGCATTATTGTATTATTGCACAATCATTGCGGGCAAGACCCCCCGCATTTCACTGTATGCTTGTATGCCGTGACAAATAAAACTCTTGACTTGACTTGACTTGAAATTATTGTCGGTCTGGTACCGGACCACTCAGGCTTAAGGGGTTAAGGATTTGAAAATCAAAAAATAAAGTTCCCCCTATTGCTCCTTTAAAGGAACAAAAAGCTAACATTTAGGGAAATTAGCTTATTGTCGTCTCCAGAGAGAGACAATAACATAGATACCAGTTTCCACAGCGGACAGTGCCGGCTAACCTATAGGCATTGTCCAACTAACACCTCTCCCGGAGGCTAACCGGCACTGTCCGCTTCCATTCATTGTGCTAAGCTAGGCTAACATGCAGCCAGATAGCTTTATACTGAACGCACAAAGAGGAAACTGGTATATATCTTCTTTAAAAAAAATAAAAAATTATTATACTCCATCCACCGCCCCCCCCCCCCCCCCCCCCCCCCCACCCCCCCTCACTTTATAATTTTGTATACAGTTTAACTATTTACAGTGCAAAATAAAAATAAAATGTGTAGTAAAATAAGAAAAATAGTGACCTTTCATTGCCCTCTCGGAGGGGGGGAACTCAGACTAGACATTGACAAACCAATGACAACTAAGGACAACAACGAATACACATGACAAGGGAAAGGGACAGAGAGGAATAAATAAAGTAGGGATGGGGGGGGGGGGGGTAAGTAAAGTAGGGGGTGAGGAGGGGGATTGAGAGAAGGGTGGTTGTGTGGAGTGGATGGCTCACAGGTCAATCTCCTGTGATTCGGAGCCTAGATTATCCACAAGCAATTCCCAGATCCACGGTTGAGATTGTTTCCTGTGATATGTAATTTGAGAGAAGGCCCAACCATTGCCCAGTATTCACGTTTTTTTCTTGTCTCCCAGTTTAAGAGGATAGTTTTCTTGGCGACAGCTAGGGAAACGAGCAGGGGTTTGGTGTTCTGGACTAATGAATTGATAGCAGTAGTATCCCCCCGAGTAGGCAGAGGGGGGGGGGGGGGGGGGGGGGAGGAATGCTGCCGCTCATGACCCGGGATAGTGTATTGATGACGGAATTCCAGAAGTCTTGGACAGGTGGGCAGAGCCAGGTGGCATGGAAATAGTTGTCTGGGGTGTTGAGGGTGCAATGGGAGCATACATCTGTGCTGGCAAATCCCATTTGAAACATCCTGTGCTGTGCAATATGTACTCTGTGTAATACCTTATATTGGATTAATTTAAGGTTAGTGTTGTTAGTCATTGTGAATGTGTTGGTGCAAATTTGTTCCCAGGATACGGCATTAGGAGAGAAAGCCAAGTCCTGTTCCCATTTTGTGAAGGGGAGATGGAATGTAGTGTCTGCGCTTGCCAGTATTTTGTATATTTTAGAAAAGATTTTCTTCTGTGATGTTATTTTATTCATTGCTAATATAATTGGAGGTGGTTCAAGATCATTTTGTGTAGTGTTAATTTTAGATTTCAAAATGGATTTCAGCTGTAGAAATGGGAAGTCTTGGTCTGTCCCAATGCCGTATCCTTCAGTCAAATCTTGAGAAGTGATTAGGCTGTTGTCTGTGAAGATGTGGTGAAGATGAGTAATGCCTTTATGTTTCCAAGCTGGGAAGTATATGGGTGATTTGGTATATCTTCTTGTCTCTCTCTGGAGAATACAGTACGCTTATTTCCCAAAATGTTGGCGGGCTCCTTTAAGTTGAAGCAGCTGTGCCACCATGAAAGCCGTACTTTAACTCATTGGACACCAGTCACGATGATAGTCGGGTTAACTCGCCATCGCTTGAGCGGCAATCACGAGTATAGTCGGGTTTTAATCGTTATTTCTATTATTAGCGATATCCATTCATTTTCATCCATCCAGCCTGATGTTATCGTTGGGAATGGGTCTGAGCTCGCAAAAGGGCGAATACCGCCCCCTACGCCTTCCGGCTGGTATTGCACTCCACTGGGAATGGTATAGTTTATTTTCTGGGATGATCCAAGCCATGCAGGCGTGGTTTAAATACTCACACGAGGTAACCTGATTTCAACGATACATCTGCGAGGCTGCCCCCCCCCCCCCCCCCCCCGCCATATGCAAATATGCAATGCTGTTGAACGTGACACGGACCTCCGCGCCCAGTACTTCAAATGGCGATCAGATAATTGGATTATTTCTTTTGCATCACATCAGATACAAGGTAAGAACACTATATATAAATTATATCGTTGATCTGATATGTATTTCTACCCCGATCGACGCTGTATCTCTGTGTGTATGTGTGGCTGTTTTCCGTTGGGTACAGGAGGTGGAGGGGGGGGGGAGGGGGCGCCGCGCTACGAGGGCCATTTCATGTATGCACGAGGAATAATAATGATGATCTAGAGTTGTTTTCAGGAAGATTCGATAATCAGCCAAAAAATGACAACGTGTTTTGTGTATTCCACTAAAGGGCTATTATCGCGTCTTTCTCTGGAATTACTAGAAATCACCAAAACTATAATCGTATTAAAAACAGTATAAAACGGAAATGTACAGATGAAAAAACTATCCGTTTTGTGACTGCAAGCAACTCACTGATAATCGACGGGTGTATTAGACCCATAACCACATAATTTAAGATATATTTTAAGCACTCGCAAATCTCCCAGTCCTCCCATTGATTAAAGTGGTGGCGCTCTCCTCTTGTGGTGGACATGTTTAAAAGCTTGCCAGGTGAAGAAGTGATACGACGGAGACGGCCAATAAAACCCAATTCATGTCATGACGAGGAATGCTGTAATTATGCAGGTTGAAAAACTGAAAGCAATCCAGTAGAATATCCACCCATTTGAACTCATAGAGACACAATTTTGACAACACACTGCCGAAGTTCACAGTGAAGTTCACATCTTTTTACCAAGGTATCAACATTTCACAATGATAAATTAACAATAAAATGACCTGTTTTAAAGAATCATATAAACCTAATATTAATGATGTTTATATAGCGCTTTTCTAGACACTCAAAGCGCTCCCCACAATGTAGGGTGGAAATTGCCTCCTTCACTACCACTGCTAGCACCCAACCTTATAGGCTATGCAGGCTCAATGGTTGCACGATACACTGGCACCAGGCACACATCACACTACACAATGGCAAAGAAGCTAAATCAATTACCATTTCCATTGAGTGTATCTTGAGTGACTTCCTCATGCGTGTAGACCAGTCAGTCCAACGCTTTAGCATCTGTAGAAATGGACGGGAGGGGGACGGGAGGGGGGGGGGGATTTCTTGAGTCTATTTAGGGACTAATGTCATCAGGTAGAGAGAGACGAGTAAAACACTGAGACCTTGTCTTATCCCCCTCAAATAGAGATGAAATACTCCTTTTTAACCGCCACATCGGGGGCTACCTACCGGCTCCCCTCGACCCCCCCCCCCATGTCACTTTATTTATTTATTCAAATTATTTCCATGTGCAATATGACATGGCATGACATCAATTCACATTACCATATGGTCTGCTGAAAGCAACATATTTTCCCTTTTAATGCAGGGCTGGCGCCCGCAAGCTCTTGGCGGCGGGGGCCTCCGCTGCGCTCTCCATCCTGCACCCTTAGTGAACTTCTCTAAAGAGGGAGAGAATTGAATCATTTATACATTTATTCCATGTTGTCCATCTGCCCCCATCGCCGGTCGCCGCTGCGCGCCACTCACTGAATCCAGGGAGGTTCTCCGCTTAGTGCCACGGAATGAAAAGACGGAGATAAAGACGTAATAAAGGCGGAGGGGAAAAAAAACAAACAAGTCAGTCAATTTGAAGTGTGTGTGTGTGTGTGTGTGTGTGTGTGTGTGTGTGTGTGTGTGTGTGTGTGTGTGTGTGTGTGTGTGTGTGTGTGTGGTGTGTGTGTGTGTGTGTGTGTGTGTGTGTGTGTGTGTGTGTGTGTGTGTGTGTGTGTGTGTGTGTGTGTGTGTGTGTGTGTGTGTGTGTGTGTGTGTGTGTGTGTGTGTGTGTGTGTGTGTGTGTGTGTGTGTGTGTGTGTGTGTGTGTGTGTGTGTGTGTGTAGCGGGGGGGGGGGGGGGGGGGGTTGGAGGGGTTGTCATCTTGAGTTTATAGGGAATGTTCTATTCGTTTGCTCTTCCCTCGCTCTCGATTCTATTCGTCCACCGATATTTCTCCAGGGATGTACCGTTTTTTTTTTTTTTTTTTTTTTTTTTTTTGTCTTTTCCCCCCCTCCATTTTCCTCCGATTTTCTCCCATCCCAATGTTAGTCGTATGCCAATTCCCAGTCCCTTCCTGGTCGCTGCGCTTTACCCCCCACAGTCAGATCATTTTGGGAGAGTGGAGGCTACCACGTGCTTCCTCCGACACACGTCCAGCCAATCACCGCTTCTTTTCACCTGGCAGCGCGGATCCTCATTGAGAGGGCGTAGCGTGTGGGAGGACCACACTATCCCCCTCACGTCCAATCCGCGCTTAGCAGGAACTGTAGGAGTCGCTGTTTACAACGACCCGGACCCACCCCGCCAGCTTCTCCCACCCTCTGATACAGCCAATTGTATTAGTGTGAACGGCCAGCCAAGCTGGTGACAACCCCGGAGCTGTGAGCTGGATTCGAACAGGCGAACCAAGCTCACAGCTCCGGGGCTGGTGACGAACGCAATCTCCGCTCGACCACCTAACCACCCGGGATGTACCGTTTGTAAAGATGTAGGTATATTATTGTTTGACCCGCAGATCCGCCGCCATCGGCGCAATGAATGCGTTTCAAAGGGACACGACGCGGGTACGTTCATCCGTAATCTCCATCAATATCGAGGTCCGTCGGAGGCCCTTGAACGACGATCTCATGACGCTATCGTTGGCTCTCCACATGCGATAGAGAGACGTGGCGTGATATGCGATGTGATGGATAATAATACTGAACTCAATACAGTACCTCGCGGGTGTGAAAACGATACTGTTTCTGTTTTTCGGTGCCTATGTGACCTCAAATATCTGGTTCTATTTCACCAAATTTGGACACAGGATTTAAGTAAATAAATCGAATCATTCTCCGTGTCCTGAGTTGGGCACAGCGGCCATGCTCCGTAACACTGAATCCCGGTTCCAATCATTCCTGCTATATCTTTCTCCATGAATCTCCTACGACCTGTTTCGTTGAGCATGAGGTCTCGCGCTGAAAGAATCTTTCTCAGCTCTGTTTTTTTCCCCTTCTTTTTTTATTTCAATCATCCTCAAATCCCCTGGACAAAATCTAGTACTCACGATAGCAATATATATATGTTTTCTCTCTCTCTCTCTCTCTCTCTTGCTCTCTCTCTCTCTCTCTCTCTCTCTCTCTCTCTCTCTCTCTCTCTCTCTCTCTCTCTCTCTCTCCTCTCTTAGTGCCGATAGTGGCTCTCGGTCCACTCGTTCACACCCTGCCGCTCGTACCCCTTGTTCCTCCATCAGACCGGCCTTATGTCAGATCAGTCATACTGTAACTCCTCTCCCCCGGGAATAACAACACAGTGTTTCACAAAAGTACAAAGTCCTTCAACTTCACAACTTTATTTTCAGTTCAGGATCGCGTCGATCGCTTTGCCAAGACCAACCTATTATGATCGGTTGGATTTTTTTTCTTGATGTTTTGATTCCACATAAATCGGCACCGACATCCCGTTTGAGGTCTATATATGGAACAATAAAAAAAAAAAAGGAAAAGCACAAAATCCTTTCAAACAGTTCTATTGCCTAATTGGAGCTTATGGAAGGACATTGAATGTCTGAACGTGTGATATTGCGAGATATGGTTTCATATCCCACCCACTTGCTAACAAATATGAATAACCACTTAATTTGTTAGAAACAATGGGCCGTTAAAGCACAAACGCTTTTTATTTTTTCATAAACAACACAATCGGTAGCGATTTAGTTTAGTAATGAATAGGATCACGATACGCTCCCGGCGATCCTGAAAATCTTCCCTTACATTTTGGGAAATTAGCTTATCGTCTTCTCCAGAGAGAGTCTAGAAGATAGATACCAGTTTCCTCTCTGTGTGTTCAGTAGAAAGCTCTCTGGATGCACGCTAGCCTATAGCTTAGCACAATGAATGGAAG
>NC_140182.1:13981906-14062738 GCF_963971535.1 Notolepis coatsorum
ATATGAATAACCACTTAATTTGTTAGAAACAATTGGCCGTTAAAGCACAAACGCTTTTTATTTATTTATAAACAACACAATCGGTAGCGATTTAGTTTAGTAATGAATAGGATCACGATACGCTCCCGGCGATCCTGAAAATCTTCCCTTACATTTTGGGAAATTAGCTTATCGTCTTCTCCAGAGAGAGACTAGAAGATAGATACCAGTTTGAGCTAATTTCCCAAAACGTTGTCGTGTTCCTTTAAAGGTTCACAGTGAGAATCCGAGCTGTCGCCTCACTTCTAAACACAGATGCCTTCGGGAAACGGGGGAATTTTCACTCCAAACCTCTGACCTTTTTACCGGCGGACTTTCCGATGCCATCTCTTTCTCAGAGGAATCCTCACCCCCCCCCCCCCCCCCCCCCCCCCCCTCCTGATCCTGGACCAGCAGGACCACAGCGCTCCACAGCCGGCCGTCCAACCGGCCTCTTTGTTGGGGAAATAGTCACTAGGTCCTCCGCCGGCCCTTCGGGGGGATGTTGTTTGATGTTCGCCACCTATGGAGATCAGCAATCACACACACACACACACACACACACACACACACACACACACACACACACACACACACACACACACACACACACGCACACACACACACACGCACGCACGCACGCACGCACGCATGCACACACACACACACGCACGCACGCACGCACGCACGCACACACACACACACACACACACACACACACACACATACAAACACATACAAACACATACAAACACACACACACACACACACAGACACACACACAAACAACCAAACATGCACACGCACACGCACAGACACACACACAGACACACACACACACACACACACACACACACACACACACACACACACACACACACACACACACACACACACACACACACACACAAACACACTAACTCTCTCTTACACAAACACACGTACATACCCACACACACACATGCTTGCTTGCTAGCTCACACACACACACACACAAACAAACAATCAAACACGCAAACATGCACAAGCACATACACACACATACACACACACACACACACACACTATCTCTATCTTACACAAACACACGCACACACACATGCTTGCTATCTCACACACACACAGACACACACACACACACACACACACACACACACACACACACACACACACACACAAACAATCAAACACGCAACTATGCACAAGC
The DNA here is from genome assembly GCF_963971535.1 of Notolepis coatsorum. Taxonomy (NCBI): domain Eukaryota; kingdom Metazoa; phylum Chordata; class Actinopteri; order Aulopiformes; family Paralepididae; genus Notolepis; species Notolepis coatsorum. Next base: position 13,983,132 of record NC_140182.1, read on the forward strand.
ACATACACATACACACACTATCTCTCTCTTACACAAACACATGCACATACCCACACACAAACACACACACTCACACATGCTTGCTATCTCACACACACACACACACAGACAATCAAACACGCAAACATGCAGAAGCACATACACACAGACACACACTAACTCTCTCTTACACAAACACATGCACATCCACACACAAACACACACACAGTCGCTGCGCTCTTGCACAGCTTGATAACGTCTAAATGGATTTCTCTCGGAGAGATAGCGTGTTTGCCATGCGCACAACAGTATAGCAGAATGTTAGGTCCCAGAATGCATTGATTTTGAAGTACAATGCGCGTCTATCCTGCGGGGGATCAAAGAGGAAAGGCAAGGAGTCACTTTGATATGGGGCGAAACAAACATGGCCGGCATTGTATCTTTGTAACGCTGGACTTTTCCTTAATAACGGTGAATCTTCTTGCATGCATCCACACCATACATACCAGAATTATCAAGTATCCCCCCCTCTCGCCTCTGCCAGGCTGTCGCAAAGCAGATGGTAATGAAAGCCGGATTTATGCGGAGCTTGAGTGAATCCACATTGATAGCTTAAAAGGCTTGTGGTCTTCTGTCTGCTCAGCTCTAGAGATCATGATAGAGGTATAGGTAATAGCCCTGCTTATCGCTCAGCTAGAAGCAACGCTTTTGACAGCCGATCTGGCACATCTACATTGTGTGTGTAATGTGCCTGCAGTTGCATTCACCTGTCAGGGAAAGCCCTCTGATAGCCTATACTGGCGCTGATAACCAGCCATCGCATTAGGCACAAAATGGCCGGGCCGCAGAGATAGATGCAGCTGGCTGTGTGCATTACCGTGAGGATTTAACATACGTGTGTCGGAAACTGAGAGAGAGCACTCTTTATAGCTCACCGAGTTGAGACCATATGGAGGCTGGGAATATGAAAAATGCATGCAGCTTTCCGTACCCTAAATTCTCGTCTTATATGTAACATTAGCATGACATCCTACTTTGAGATACACTCACACGCGCACATACTCACTCACACACACACACACACACACACACACACACACACACACACACACACACACACACACACACACACACACACACACACACACACACACACACACACACACACACACACACACACACACACACACACACACACACACACACACACACACACACACACACACACACATTTATCAAATGTGGGCAGACTGCTGGAGGATGAGGCTTTTGCACATCATTTCAGACTAGAGAATATTGGTATTTTCCTTAGCACTGAATTAGGTGTAATTACATTTGTGTGTGTGTGTGTGTGTGGGGGGGGGGGGGGGGGTGCATGATGTTGATGATCCTGCACTGGGTGGGTATATCTGAGTTCAGCTGTGTGAATAATTTAAGCATCAGACATGTCCTCGTCCCAGAGCCCAACAAGAAGACATGCTTCATGAATGCAATAATGTGCCAGTGTCCAACGGAGAACATAAATATGATATACAGCACGCCCACATATGAGCTTTCATCAACACATACACACTCTATATATATATATATATAAGTCTCTCTTGTCCTCTTAAACCCACAGCACTCTCTCTCTCTCTCTCTCTCTACCCGTTGATCTCTCTTTATCGCTCTTACAGTACTTTCCCACCCTTGTACCCGCACTGTTGTTCTTCTTGTTGTCGCTCGCTATAATATTCCACCTCTCCCTTCGCGGGTGAAGCCCCTTTAGCCTACACCCACGCTGCCTTTTACACTTCATGCAGATGCAGAGTGCAAGGCTAGAGAGTATAGGGGATGCACTTTGGAGGGATGGATCTTAACGGGAAAAGCGGTGATAAATCCTCCTCCGTTTCTTTGTTAAACGTTAAAGCCTACATTCCTGTGGAGTTCCGTGTTGCAGCAGCGGCGTTGTCGCCCGCCACGTTTGTCTTTGAACACAGAGGCGACAGTATTGGCCCCTGTCCAATGTGTCCTAAGATATGGCTCTCACCCACGTGGAAAAGCCTCACCTCTTCACAGCAATCAATTTACTGTACTAGGCTGGTCCGTTCCGATACGGACGAGCCCCCACTGGGCAAAAGCGGTGCGACACAAGGAAACGCTGGAACCTCAGGTTTTTACACCAATGGACTGTGGTATTGCTTTCTCTCCAGTTGCTGCCATTCTTTGCAGTTTGTGTGTGTGTGTGTGTGTGTGTGTGTGTGTGTGTGTGTGTGTGTGTGTGTGTGTGTGTGTGTGTGTGTGTGTGTGTGTGTGTGTGTGTGTGTGTGTGTGTGTGTGTGTGTGTGTGTGTGTGTGTGTGTGTGTGTGTGTGTGTGTGTGTGTGTGTGTGTGCATGTGTGTGTGTGTGTGTGCAGCAAGGGGTGTGTGGGGGGGGGGGGGGGGGGGGGGGGGGGGAAATACATTCCTATATTCAGCTATAGTATATAGGCCAACATCGATACAGACTATATGGTGAACAAAATGATCGTAACAATTACCTTAGACATGCATTGCACGTACAATGGAGTCATTTCTTAAAGCAGAGGCCTCGGTATCGGCTCTGCACATGGGAGATTAGCGGCTCCATCTCGAAGGCTAGCGGTAGACTAGACACCACAGGCGGCCTCATGCAGCGCCTCCGCATGCATCCAACGGCCTATTTTAGACACCGCCGCCTCCGACCAGGACGCCTCTCTCCCGGTGGTCACGGGGATAATAGAGTGACACGGCACTGTCACATATACGGAGGAAGTAGAGTCTATCCGAGTGGAGAGAAAACTTGTTTCGTTTTTACTCCGTCCCGATGACCCTGGAGGACTGTTGGCAGGCGCGGCCGTGTTGATTTCTGCCTCCCCCCAATCAATGTTTGCAATCACAATAGGCAGCTGTTGGGAGGCGGCGGGAACAGCCAGTTAATTGATTGGCAGATATTTGCATATACGGTACAGGAAAAATGTCACGTCGCGTCGTCCCAATGACCTAAAAGGTCTGTCGGAGGGATGGGCTGATGAGGGTAATTTATCATGCGGGCGGTCTTTCTTTCACACAGAGCCTGGCTGTCTGTCCACGCGGGCTATTGTTAGCATCGCTGGTCACCTGTCACACAGCGGGGTCCTGCTAACGCTAGCAAGACGGTGAGGGGGACGATTCGGTGGGCTTTGGCATCGCGACAGTAGCGAGAGGACGGGACGTGACGGGACGTGTGGCGTGACGCACCACTACACGCTGCCGACTAGTAGAGCAGGAAGTTCACCGTGAGAAAGAGAAGAATGTCGAGTTAATTGTCCGTGTCTTGGTGGAGCTAAAGGGCATGTGAGATACCGAAGAAGGTTAACTTCCGATGCTACTTCAACTGCAACGGATGAGAGATTACCTAAGCATGTGGCTTTAGGAAGGTCTATTTGCTCTGGTTTTCACTGTAGCTTAAGGATTCACATCGTTCAATTCAGACACAGATGCAATCTTTGTCTTGTTGCCACAGAAGTTCCATTATTTACTTCATGCAGTAGTGAACAACTGTTTCATGGTTACTCGTCCCTTAAGGCATTCCTTAGAAAACATTTAATTGTGTTCCTTTTTCATACGGCAGGAACTGCAAAGAATTCAGTAGTTTACCTTAGAGAAAATAAACTATTGTTAGTGGAGGACATATTGTACAAGATAGAACCCATCACAATGGAAGATAATGCTTTTAAAGATTTTTTTTTTTTTTTGCGTTTATCGTTTTTTACTACTGGGCAGTCCAATAGAGAGAGAGAGAGAGTAGGAACAGGAGACAGAGTGGGGGGAAAACATTCGGCAAATAACAACGGGTCCGGGAATCGAACCCGGGTCGGCCGTGCCGCGACTCAGCGTGGTATGTGGTTCGCCACTGGGGCGCCTGGAAGATAATGCTTTTATCAGTGCTTTACAATTTTTCTCTCACATTTTGCCCATCCACTCACACATTCACACACCGACGGCGGAGACAACCATGCAAGGTGCCAACCTGCTCATCGGGAGCAGTTAGGGGTTATGCTGCCCGGGAACCGGGAACCTCAGGATTGCCAGACGACTGCTCGACCTCCCGAGCCACTGTCGCCCCTAGAAGAAAGGTCAGTCCAGAGCAGAGTCATGTTCAGGGACAACTGTCTTTTACAAGTCCAGATTTGAACGTTTAACTGTTCATCTAATTTGATTGAAATCTCTTATTGTAACTACACAAATTGGTTTTGGCGACTCTAAATCAGATATGAAGCTACTTTAGCTGAATATTAATAGGTTATTTTCTTCCAACCTTATATAAGTTACTGTAGGTCTACATTACAACACTTGCAGTCATCTTGTATTTATGCCAAATGACAAATGGTCTGTGTGACTGTAATGTTATTATTTTTTTCAATAAATATGAGAGGGGTGCCCTTTTTGTTACTGAGCACCTCTGCTCCCCAAAATGCCTGTGCACGCCCCTGCTCTTCCTCTCATACTACATCCCGCCTACTTTTCCTGCATCTTCATTTCCTGTAGCTGACCTTTGTGATAAAGATACTACTGTGGATATTCCCAAACCGAATATACAAAATGCATCTCTAAGCACAAAATGGTTTAGCTAGCTCATTACACAACAAATATCTGTAAAGAAATGGAACTAGGAGCTTAAGCGTTTTTCATTCAAAATCTACAAGACTTTGAAGGCAAATTAAATCCATTCATGGATACAGAGTCAAAAGCTCATAGAAAGTTGAAAGACACAGTTGGCACGCTGACAGCGTCCTTGTTGCTTAACGACACAAGGTGAATAGAATACATCTTGTACCCGGACCTCACAGGCGTTTCTAACATAAATAACAACCTGTACTTACAGTATGGTGGCCCGTGTTGAAATATCGGTGCATCGCTACTGGCTTCGCTTAGAATACTTTTGCTTGAGTCTGAAATGTATTATTTGAGTATAAGTACAGATAATAGTATTTAAGATAAGATCAGATAAGATAAGATATTCCTTTATTGATCCTCTTGGGGAAATGCGGGCCTTAGAGCAGCATGGCGGAGGGGGGAGGGGAGGGGAGGTACAGGTATGGGCAGGGTAATAGAAGAAAAACATGAAGACAATAAGATAAAATCTGAATTGAACAGCTAAACTTTTATTACGTTATTATTCTGTTCTTACTTTCTCTATGATTGCTTGGTATGGTAACCTGAACATTCAAGTTAACAAAACAGCTGAGCACTATTGTGAAGGTGGCTGGTGAGGTCATTGACCAGCAGGTTCTCCACAAGGCCAGGTCTATATTGGACATTTTACACCATCACCTTCACTCTGAGTTTCAGACTCTACCCTCAGGTGGTAGATTTAGACAGAGTTCCCCGGTTTAAGTGCAATAGGAGTAAAAACTCCTGTTACATGTAATCCAGCACTTTGGTCATTGCTTTGTTGTGTTGTTCTGTATATTGTATGTCCAGGAGAATATTTGCACTTGTGTTGTATTCTGTGCCCCTGACTACGAGTCAAGGGATAATAAAGTGACTGAACAATATTTGTAAAACACAGACCTGCCTGTATCTTGAGTAATGGGATGAGACAATTATAGACAAGCATGAATTGGGCCATTCATTGCCACACCCCATTTTAGCCAATTGGCATGAACACACACGCACGCACGCACACACACACACACACACACACACACACACACACACACACACACACACACACACACACACACACACACACACACACACACACACACACACACACACACACACACACACACACACACACACACACACACACACACACACACACACTTGACCTCCATGCCAAATTTCAACCTCCTAGGGCAAAAGAGTGGAGAATGTTTTGACCTACAGTATAGAGCTGCTGGTCGCAGCTGCAGTAACACTTTTATTTTCCATCTACTATGGAATAGTATACTGCACCTGTGTATACTGTTTACTTTACTCATTCAGATTCTAATTCTCTATTGTCCATATCTATTGTAATGTATAATATAACTGATAGGGCATACAGACTCATCTGCACCTTTGATTACACTGTTTACTTTCTCCTATTCTTATATTCAGAGTTAATTATATTGTTTATGCTGTTTATTTTTATATTCAGATCAAAGGGTATTGCCTATATTTCTTCTATTACCCTGCCCATACCTGTACCTCCCTTCCCCCCTCGCCCATGCTGCTATGATGCCCAAATGTTCCCAAGAGGATCAATAAATGAATATCTTATCTTATCTTATCTCATCTCATCTCATCTCATCTTATCTTAAATACTATCTGTACTTATACTCAAATGATACATTTCAGAACAAAAGTATTCTAAGCGAAGCCAGTAGCGCTGCACTGGTATTTCAACAGGTAAGTACAGGTTGTTATGTGGCCTTGATGTTAGACACGCTGCGTGAGGACAGGGTACAAGATGTATTCTAAGGGGATCAATAAAGGAATATCTTACTGGTCAAACTTTCAAAAAACATGTCAGAACGCTGATTATTATTGACGTTTAAATAAATTGTCATTCAAATCACTAAAGATTCCACTCTTTTTACCCTCCATCATCTTCTTTGATTCGTCCGGGTTACCCCCCCCCCCCCCCCCCTTGTTTGTTCTCTCCGCCCACACGCCTCTCCCCCCTCTCCCCCTCTCCCCCCTCTCCCTCTCCCCCCTCTCCCCAGACTCCCAGCACATTGACTTCCACCGGAGTGGAAAGGTGACATTCAGGTGTCTCTGGTGGTGGAGCTGCTGCCGCCGACGTAAATCAATCAGTTTTGGTAACAGGCGGTGGAGAATAACTGGCGGTCAACAAAAAAGCCCCGGCTTCCTCCTTGCTCCTGTAATCCTGTTACGACAGGCCCTGGCCCACGTCTCCTCTCCTCCTCTTCCCACCCAGCGGGGGGGGGCTCATGGACAATGTAGAAGGCCCACCGAATGTGCCACTGACTGCGGAGGAAGGTCACGGAGGAGAATTCCCCGGCAAAAGTAGGGTACCGGCAATTTGCATTATGTGGAATCCACACCGACCGCGAGGCCTCCCCGCGGTGTACCTTTATTCTCCGGTGTGTCTGCCGGCGGTGATAGATAGCGGCGACCGAGGTGGCGGGTTGCGTATTGTAGATTTATGATGAGGACGAATATGTGACACGGCGGATGAATTTGTGTGACGCGCGGGGAAAGGCTACTTTCCCCCCCCCCCCCCCCCCCCCCCTCCCTGTATATTATCTCTAACCATAACCATCTTACATAAAAGCTGGGGGGGTTGGACGGAATGAGTGAGTTCACCTGCCCGGCGGAAATGGAGCCCTGTGTATCACTTTTCAAGCCCGGCCTCTGTGTGCGCTATTCATGCTGCGGCAGGGGTTTCCGACGCTGATCCACACTGACTGGCAGCTTCGGGGGGTGGATTTTTCAAAGGATGATGTTTCAAGGCCTCTGATTGGTGGTTTTCGCACAATGTAGGTGCTGTTCGAGGAGATACACAGCGGTTGGTGTTATATTTCACGATGCGATCCCGGGAACCACTCAGCAGCAGGCCAATCATTCCCCTGTGAAGCCCAAATTAAATTGACGTTAGCAACTTCAGAGGCCAGAATGTGGGACCTATAAACACATTTACCATCCAATAACATTGTGAGGCTGAACAACAGGACCCCATTGACTATGTAAATGTGCAAAGAAAATTACAAATACACATTTATACAGACTTTTTTTTTATTGCTAAAAGCTAAACGTGATGTTGCAATTTGGCAACCGATGGCCTCACAGGGTTAATTGGTTGTTAAGAATACCCAGGCTGATTACAGGGCCTGAACAGTCACAGATTTTCTCTCTCAGAGCATTTCATTCATTGGTAGTAGCTGTAGGGATGTGAAGAGCAGCGGCCCGCCTGATATCAAACCTACCGAAGTCGGCCCATGTCACCCCACTTCTTAGGGACCTGCACTGGCTCCCCATTGCTGCACGTATCCGCTTCAAGGCCCTCGACCTAGCATACCGTGCAGCAAAGGGAACCGCTCCCGCCTACCTCCGGTCAATGGTCTCTAACTACACACCCTCAAGACCCCTACGCTCTGCATCTTCTGGCCGCCTCAGACCTACTCCTATCCAAGCTCCCGGAGGGTCATCAAAGAGAAGTCGCCCATTCTCAGTCCTTGCCCCACAATGGTGGAATGAACTACCCATCCCAGTTAGGACAGCCGAATCACGTCCAATCTTTCGCCGTCGACTAAAGACTCACTTCTTCAACCATTATCTGAAATGAAAAAAAAAAAAAAAAAATCTAATCCTGACTAACCTTACTGTCATGCACTTGTCCTAATAAACTAACCTACACTGTAACACGCAACACTTGATGAACATTGTTACTCAGCTGATAGAGTTGTACCCTTCTTGCTGTCTTGTCGTACAGAACTTGTAAGTCGCTTTGGATAAAAGCGTCAGCTAAATGACTAAATGTAAATGTAAAAAATGTAAAGAGAATTTCACCAAATACCACCAAAAACGGTTCTAAAATAAACGCGCCTATACCCCCAGTGAGTTGGTGACAGTCAACCAGCGCCTACTAATGGGTCTGACTGTGTATAGCTCTGCTGGTTAGTGCGGCTCCCGCCTGTGGATCCTAACTTTATGCCACGTGTCACAAACGTAAAAAAGGTTTACAGTACTTAAGGCTATATCCATACCTATTCAGGAGCAGTGGTGAACCTCTCTGTGTGAGATATAATTGACATACGTTGACACTCATGTGCTGAGTGAGCGTTGATATTGGGCCGCGGTGATGGACGCCTCGGCGTGTCGTGCCCCACAGCCGGTGACGGAGACGTTCCATCTTGCTCGGGGACCACGGAGACCCCTCATCTGTCATAGTAATGGCATGAGCAACCTTAGACGAATCAAATTTGAATGTGTGATGTGTGTGTGTGTGTGTGTGTGTGTGCGTGTGTGTGTGTGCGTGTGTGTGTGTGTGTGTGTGTGTGTGTGTGTGTGTGTGTGTGTGTGTGTGTGTGTGTGTGTGTGTGTGTGTGTGTGCGTGTGTGTGTGTGTGTGTGTGTGCGTGTGCGTGTGCGTGTGCGTGTGTGTGTGTGTGTGTGTGCGTGTGTGCGTGTGTGCGTGTGCGTGTGTGTGTGTGTGTGTCTGTGCGTGTGCACACGAGGACTCAATGTAAAGCAAATTATTTTCATTTGAAATTGAAAACTCAACAGGAGATCAACTTTGCTCATCATAAAAAATAAATACATAAATAATGCATTTAAACAGAGATGCCATAGTAATTACTCAATGTCTTCCATTCTGCATGCACTTATACCTGGAGCTATACGCTAGCGATGCCCCACCATTTCAGTGTTTTCTCTCAGCAAAGGGAGAGAACACAAATATACATGGCTTTGTACATGTATTGATGTATATGTATGTATAGCTAAGAAATCGGTCTCGATCTCGCCTTTTCTAGAGAATCTCTGGGACCATCTCCTGCAAACAAACATCATTAGCCCTGGGCTTCAATTTCTGTTCACTATCATCTAGGAGACATTTTATTTCTGTGTCTTGAATTTCAAGTCACGTGGCAGAAGTCGGGTGAAAAGGTTATGAAATAAATATTAATGGTGGTGGCACACAACTCCCTAATCACAGCAAGCACAACCATATATATATATATATATATATACATACACACACACACACACACACACATATATAAACCGATGTGTTGCATATACTGTAAGCCTCGGTACATATACTGTAAGGTATTGGTGCTTTTTAATGGGCCTCGACAGAAACTTGAGAACAAAGGCCGATGGCTGGCGATTAGCCAACAAAAATGTACATGTGATTCTAATGTAAATGTGACTCTGCATCCAAACTCAGACTTGTGGCCCAAGAAAAAATTCCTTTTGTAAACAAAGGTTTTTACTAGAGATACTATAACTGTTAGCTGTTACAGTAAATATGTTCTTAAACATTCAAACTGTGATCATATGGGGGGGGGAAAAGGCGCTGGACCGGGTTCCACATGGTATTATTAACCCTTTCACTGCCACACGACAAAATGTTAACCCTTTCACAACTACACTACATAAGGTGAACCCTTTCACTACCACACAGTACACACGGTTTAACCCGCTTTCACTACCACACTACCAAAGGGTTAACCCTTTCACAACCACTACATAAGGTGAACCCTTTCACTACCACACTACCAAAGGGTTAACCCTTTCACTGCGACAATAGAGAAGGTTAACCCTTTCACTGCCACGCGACAACGGGTTAACCCTTTCACAACCACACTACAGAAGGTTAACTGTTTCACTACCACACTACAGAAGGTTAAGGTATTTAGGCGACACAAGAAATTGCATGTGTGTGTTCCTGTGTGTGTGTGCCGCCCATAGCATGTGTGTGTCGTTTGCATGCCAAATAAAGACTTCCTAAGTCCTGCATTATTATATAACGATAAACCTTTTAAAGCCAGGACCCAAATGACAAATGTAGAATCTCGTCCTACGGGGCCAGATCGAAAACAATCTTGTATTCTTGGTAAATGGTAAATGGCTGCTTTTTTATATAGCGCTTTTATCCAAAGCGCTTTACAATTTGTTCCTCACATTTTACCCATTCACTCACACATTCACACACCGACGGTGGAGGCAACCATGCATGGGGGGGGGGGGGTCCAGCCTCGATCGATACGCGAGGGATTTGTCTGACTGACATCATAGACGCGATTGCATTTGAAGATGCATTAAATGTCAATTGTCAATGTCATGTAGAAAGGTAGCCCCTTTCGTGACTGTGATGCACGCCAACAAGGTTTGGCCGAGTGAATACACAGTCACTTGCTCCTCAAGTTTATACAAATGATTTAAAATGTTTATTAGCAACGCCGAGCTTTCAAACCCTATAGCGTTTGAAATGTATCTGTGATACTTGTATAACGAACGGTTCGGTTAGAACCAGTCCTTCATGGTAAATCTAGGTTGGTTTCCCATTGAGGAGCAAGTGACTGTGTATTCACTCGGGCCAAACCTCGTTGGCGTGCATCACAGTCACGAAAGGGGCATGTAGAAAGGTGGATCGAAACTCTCTTCTTCTCTCCGTGGCCGGCCCCGCCTCCCAAGGTCAAGGATGATTCAATTGGTGGAGAACCAGCGGTCCCGCCCCCCCCCCCCCTCTCTGTCAGCACCCATCTTCTGAAGTCGTGATCCAGACCATTTGTTCCCTGTCAAGACAATCAAAGAGGGACTCCTCACCCTTGATCCCCCTGGAGAACAAATGAAACCTGTCATTCAGTGCCGAGCTGACAGTATATACTGTAGGGCTGAAGGAAACACAGCGAGCTGCGATGATCCCGGAGGTCTGGCGTTCTCATGTGCAAATAATAATAATAAACTTTATTTAAATACTGCACAGTGTCGGAATTAAACGCCTTGTGTGTACCAACAATTTCAAATGAAATTGAAGATGTGAGCAATTATTAGCCGAGCTTCCTCCTCGGGTTGGGTACCGAACTCTGTACTTTAAAGGGTAGGCTACCCACCAGACCAGGCTGCAGAAACAAATTAGTGGGGGGGCATAAAATGTTCTCGGGGGGGCACAATGGTTTTTCAACACAGGTTCCCTTTTATACGTTTCAGCTGGGACAGCGGCGCTGTGGCTTGCTTGGCGCTGCCCACGGTGCTGAACTAAACAGCAGAGAGGCAATTGAAAAATCTAATTTGTCTTTCACTTATACAAAAACAGGCTGAACGGATATATATAACAGACCTGCTGGGGCAGCGGACTGAGAGCAGGGGACACAAACAGGCTGGATAAGGTGGTCAAGAAGGCCAGTAGCGTGGTTGGGGTGGAGCTGGACTCTAGCGAGGGTGGCGGAGAGGAGGAACCTTGCTAAGCTCCAGGCCATCAGGGAAAACCCCTCCCACCCACTATACACAGACTTGGCTGACAGGAGGAGCATGTTATAGGCTCACACTACCAAAATGCAGCACTGAACGGCACAGGAAGTCCTTCATTCCGACAGCCATCAGACTATACAATGCATCACTGTGCCTCACTGCATCACTGCGCACAGAGTGACAATTACCATCTTCCTGGACTCTTACTTTTTAAACAGCACTGTGCATTATTACACCTACTGTAGACTTCAGTATATTTTTACTGTATTTATTTACTGTATCTTTTATTCTATTTTTATTCTATTTCATTTTATTCTATTCTTAGGCCATTTGTTTTGTTATTCTTATGTGTGACTTGTTCTGTCTAAATGTTTAATATTGAGTGATTTGTAGTGTCAAATTTCCCTCAGGATAATACATTTCTATTCTATTCTATTCTATATCTTTGAAAAGTCTCCATTTATTCAACACTTCTGAATTCACTGACAAACTGAACTGAACTGACAAAAATAAGGTGGATAAAAAAGCAAACTAAATTCCTCCACAGGCTACTCACCATCATAAGTAGAGAGGCAAGCGGTGTTTGGGGACATAGTGAAATCTTCTTAAAACACTGCCCCTCCACTCATTCCTGAACTTTTTTGTTAAGTCCTTCTCAAATGCCAACTGAATTAAATTGGCCTTAGTTGCGTCGATGAAGCATACTAAGGCGATGTTCTGTAAAGACGTTCTTGAGGGTAGAAAACGAATTCTCACAGAGTGCCGTGCTAGCTTCAGTAGTGTTGTTGTTGACATCAGTACCCACTAGGGCTGTCCCCGACTAAGGATTTGGGTAGTTGACTTTGATCAAAAAAAAAAAAAAAAAAAAAAAAAAAAACAGGGTGGGCACAGCAGACTCAGTGGGCGGGCCCGGCCCCCTAATGCCCGCCCATGGCGCCGGGACTGCTACCCATGTAATTACATTGGTACTAACGAGTACCGATTCACGCTAGATCAATTGGTACCTAATTACATGTTTAGTATAAGAGTGTACTAGATACTGTTGGATACTGATTCTGAATTCCAGGAACTGGTATAGGTACCGGTATCGGTTCTACTTCCTCCCCTGCTCAGTGGCAGCCTGGGTGGGAGCATTTCCCAGGGCTGCCCGCAACATAATGTACTTTGCCCTGCATCGTTCAAGCTTTTGTAGTGTTCTTTGTGCATTCTTCGTGTGTTCTTTGTTCAAGTGTTCAAGTTCTTTGTGTGAATTCATTTATCTCCGCATCCCTGGCCTACTGTCAGCCTATGTGCCAAGTTTCATCCCCCTATGGCCTTGCCGTCGGGAAGATTTGCTCCCGACAGACGGTCAGACGCAACTGATGGCATAATGCCATGGTAATTACTCAATACCGTCAATATCGATTACTCAATACCTTCCATACCTCGCCCCGGTGGAGATAATAATATTGCTGTGTAATTCAGCCCGAGAGGACTGAACGTTTTTTTTTAAATGCATGAGAACCCTCTCTCTGTGATTTCTCGTTGGAAATGACATACTCTACCGAGTACCATAGAGTTGCATTTGATCTAGCCTGCAGCCCATCATTAAAACATGAACGTCTGTGTTGACACTTCAGCGAGCGGAAAGAAACAAGGCATCAGTGAGTCGTTAAGGAATCAGTCAGTGAGTAAAAGGAAGTCCTTTTGACTTTGTCACTGGGGGGTCTACTTTGAAGGTGCGGCATCGCTATTACCACCAGCGGCGTATGGTGATAAAAATCCAACGAAGATCCACTAACTGAAATATGAAGTTACATTATATGTATTATGAGTTGCAAATGTGTTTTACAATGATAAGATGTGCATCGTGGCATGCATGCATTTTACATGCATGGTTATGATTTTGGCGAACATCATGGGTTTTCTTCGTCTAACACCACCATCAGATCAAGATTTTCAAGTGAGCCTGTATATTCTAAGCCGTTAGTTTTACAGTCACAAAATCTTCTGTAAACAATCCATAACCCGAACAGGAAGAAACCCGATACTGTTGGTGATCCCATGACCTTTGCTCTGGCACCAGCATCAGGCTAAACTCAAACGCTATGGCCGGACGGCCATAAAACGCTCTGTTAACATTCATGACCACTACAGGAAAATCTAATCGACTTTGGTGACCCTCATTACCTTTCCTCCACTGAGTGCATTCTTCTCATTTTCAAATGTACATTTGAAATTATCATTTGGATTTGTACTGAAGCACATTAAAACAGTATACACTAATCTGTGACGTTTGTGTGTTTAAACATGCACCCAATGTCTCAAGACCAACAGCATACAAACAATGTGCTAAGATAATACTATTGTCTTGGTGTTGTAAGGACAGATGTTTGCCTTTTGTGAACCCCAACACTATACCAAAGAAGTGAACAGCCTTGGCTATTATTTTCAACGAGAAATCCCAACAGATGCTTCTGAATTTTAGTATTAACAGAAGATAATAAAGCTATTTGTTTATCTTGCACCCGCCCAGCTGCGGTCTTTAAACTGTTTTAAATTGCGTCATTCCCCAGGAGACCATGGGCATTTTCACTACTGAAACATACTGGTGGACTGCTAGAACCAGCTGGTCGCAATCTCCAAATGACTACTGGGGAGAAAGAGAGAAATCAAATGGGTAAGTGATTGGAAACATATAGCAGACAGCAGCTGGGCAAATCTAAGGTGAACAGATACACCTGTTAACCTTTAGAATTAACTCAGAACCATCTGTTGGTCCATCATTCTGCCATTAGGCAACGTTTCATTCATAGCAGCACAGGGTATGCCATTCTATTAAGCTCGTCAAGACGCAGATGCAGGTTAGTTTATAACACACTGTGACAGTATTAATAAGACAAAGCATATAGAGTGATTCAAACACGGGTCTAATTACTTGTGACATTACACTGCTCGGTGTAAAAAGTGCAACGCGTAACAAACCCCATCCGATATCCAAATATAGGCCAATGTATAAAAAACGCATTCTGCATTCATCAATTATTAATAATACACTACCTTGGCCTGAATCATTTATTGTTGCCATTAGTGTTTATGGTATCTCTTTCCCTTCCTCTCTCTCGTACAGAACCGCGATGTCTACATTCTCCACATGTACCTAGTGAATAAATCAGCTCCATCTGGATGCCATTACAATTGCCGTCGGTGGCACGTGGCCCAATATATGACATGGTCTGCTGCTTCCTCCCACACAGCCGCTCTTATGTGTATCATCGTGAGTGGCGTTATCTATGATACTATTCAGTGTTCAGCTCATTTCAGTTATGCCTATAAGGTTTTGAGTTTTCATTAATGCAGCTTCCTTGTTTTCTTACCGTACATGATTAATCAAGTCGTGTGAAACAGGCACGTATTGGAAGATAATGAACGACAGTCTCTATTATTAGCCTATGGTGAAAATGTCCATGTATTTCCACGAAAAGTATTCCCAAGTTTTTGATGAATGACGATATTTAATATCGTCATTCATCAAAAACTTGGGAATACTTTCCGTAGGCCTAGGAATTATAGGAATAACGTAGCGCTAAAGGGGCATCGCTATAACGTTAGTTCCATGGTCAGCCAGGGAGGGCTTGACAACCAGTAAAAGCCAAAAACCCAAATTATGGATGGAAGTCCCGATTATTAGGCTCCTCCTCAGATATTGTCGTTCATAAGGAAAACATTTATATTTGTAATACTTTACAACGTTGAGTAATAACAAACCCAAACAGAGGATGCTGCATAGATATGCTCTGTCATCTTCGCGGTGGCCAGATCCGCAGTTGGTGCTGTGTGAGGCCCCGGGCAAGCGAATGGAAACGACAGGGTGGGGTTTTGACTAGGGATGCTCGATATTGGCTTTTTTACCGATACCGATATTCCGATATTGTCCAACTCTTAATTTCCGATACCGATACTGTTGTGAAGGATCAGATTAAACCGAATATATATATTTATTTATGGATATATATTGAAATAGTATTTGTATATCGTTTGATATCCCTTGTATATTCCTTGTACATATACACGGAATATCCCTTTAGTTTACTATAGCCCATAATAGTTCATTCTCTTATTGGACAAGGACCTGGCGCCAGGGACAAGCCCCTTGGAGCCAAGTTCAATGGTACCGACGAAACATGTCCCTACTAGCCCCGGCTCTGCGCAGGAATACGGCTACCGAAAAGAGAGTGGCACTATTTGTTCACCGTGCATATAAATATGGCGCAAGTAAATGTAGAAGACCTCTTATCCCTTAGTCCTCTACCCTTCTACCCAACTAAGTAACAGAACGTGAAGCCTCACCCCACGATACCGCGTGAGGTGTAGTATGGCCTGTTTGGCCTTAGAATAGCATTGAGACCTTGTGCGAATTAATAGCTGAATTGTCAGAGTTTGGCACCGTATTTCTATTAAGTAATAATAGTCTATTATGTATGGTGCATCGTGCGGTTAGAGTTCTAAAGTGAGCAGCATCCCCGTCGCTTCCTCGTGTTATCTAGAGTCTTAACCAGGTTGGGCAGACCACACGTGGTGCTTTCATCCGAGGAGTTCTAGGCGAGGACCGAGTGGACCTGTACATTGGATTACCTACCCGACGACTGCTGAGCCCTATGCGGCATGGAATATATATTTGCTTTGGTACTTTGATTTGTGGAGCGGATAATCGCCAACACCGGTGAGTGTTGGATTTACCCCGAAAGGAGTCAAGGTGAGACGGCGCTCAGACCAGACTGAGGTCGCCTCGCTTCTTCTTCACTGTGGAGCTACAGCTACAGCTACAGCCTACAAGAGAGCCAAGGTGTATTCATCTGTGGATCAAGATTCTACTGCACTGTCTTCTGTACCTGAAGTCTCCCTAGACATCGTTGACCAGACGGGATACTGCCGACGGCTCTCCTACCCCCCCTACCGGCTTACAACCGGGAGGACCCCTACAGTATATCCAGCTATAATCATTAAGTGTGCCATCGTTATAATTCCCTAAGAGCCAGGTTGTATACTTGCTTCCTGCGTAACCAGAGATTGGACATTCAGTGTTGATTTGCCTACGAGTACTCATTTGCCTTACAAGTGCATTCAAATCATAAATGTAATAGTAACTATTATGTACCTTTTGCTATATATTAAATATTTGATTATTACCTTTGTGTGGACCCGATTTCATTGTGGGAAAGTGTTCATCATATTTAGATATCGTGTACTGTATGGCCAGTAGTTAAAGTACATAAAGCGGTAGTGGTTTAATGATACCATACTTATCAATACAGTCAGGGAATTGTACCCCTCAGTTACAATTGGTCCTTCGAGCCGGAGGGTAATCAGTGTAATATTAATATAGTGGTATTAATATTGAAATGGCCTATGATGAACACTCCACGAAACGGTCCTCCTAAAGTAGAACGCCCGCAGCGTAGACGACAGCCACCTCAGTACTTAGAGGATTACGCTGCCAGTATACTACCTAGCCTTCTACAAACGGTAAACGCGGTAAAAGTAGAAAGTAAAATTATGTCCGACCCTATCAACCAGGATACCCCGACCACAGAGGCCCTAGTGGGTTCTAATGTAACTGACCAAGCTCACGGTGGGGACCAGGAGGGAACTGACACGACTTTACCCCCCGCCAAGACCGAAGAAGTAGTCCCCCAAGAGCTCCGGGAGGAAGACAACCCTTCAGAGATGGAACTCTGCACGGAACAAGATGAGGAGAGCGCAGAGGAGATAGAACTCCAGGACTCCCCGCAGGGGAACGCATCCCCAACGGGTACTGCCAGGAGCGGCTCACCTCAACAAGCGTCTTCCCCCAGCGAGGCGGAGAGGATGCTGTCACAGGCGTTCCTCGCCACCCTGGCAGCCTCTACCGAACGCGATCGACTTCAGGGTGAACGCGATCGACTTCAGGGTGAACGCGATCGACTCCAAACACAGCAACGGAGCGAAGAAGAGCACATACGTCTGGAGCTGAGACGCCTTCAGACGGAAGAGAATATGGCAAGAGACCGGGCCGACACCCAGCGTGCCGCTGCCGGTGCCCAAAGAGAAGCAGATCTCACCAAGCGCGACGCCGAGCGCGACAGACTACAAGCCGAGCGCGACAGACTACAAGCGCAGCTAATGGAGCAGCTGATCACCAGGGCAACACCCCCTCCCTCCACAAGGGGTTCCAGGGCCTCGTCAAGACACGGGTCAAGGGCACCCTCCCCTAACCGATTAAGCGACCCTGAGCCCGACCACCAGAGAGAGCCCACACCCCCCTCCGAACTCCTTCCCCGACCGGTCCAAGTGAGACCCAGCTACAAGGAAGGAACAGCGGACACCGCGGAGAGGCTAAATAGACGACTACAGGATCTAGAAGACCTGGCAGAGGAAGAAGAGGGAGAAGAGGAGAGTCAAGCCCGACAGCAGCACATTACTCCACAGGACCAGGAGGTCCAGTACAGCCCAGGCTATACCCCCGCGGCTCTGCGCTACAGACCCCTGACTCGATTCACGGGTGAGCATGACGCACGACCAGTCCCGAGGAATAGCACCTGGACCAGCGGGCCATGGTACCCTGCCAGTACCAGCCCACCGAGAGGCGTAAGAGGAGACTCGCCCAGGAGGCCTCTCTTCCAACGCTCACCGATGTGCCAGCCATCCACGGCGTCATACATTGGTACACCGACGTTTCCAGACTTCACCCATGAGAACCGAGCACAGTACACGGAGCTACGGATGTGCTTAGAGACGACCATGGTGGATGTAGCTGATGAACGCCACAAGTATGCGATCCTATTGAAGCACCTGAAAGTGCCCAGAGCGCACAACATAGCGCTGGCCTATGCCACCTCTACTACCCCATACACAGCGGCTCTAGCAGCACTAGACCAAAGATATGGACGTATATGGGATTACGTAATACAAGAGATAAGGCATATTGACCGCCTACCCCCAGCAACAGACAATCGCTCACTAGACGACCTGTCTATCAAAGTACAATCCCTGGTAGGGATGCTGGGGGCGCAACGAGAAAAGGGTATGCACGAACTATACGCAAACTCGAACGTCGAGAGGATTTTAGAGAAGCTGCCGCCCGCCCGACAGGAGCGCTTCAGGCGGCAAAGAGACCACCGTGATCCTAACGGTCCCGAGCCATCCCTCCTAGACCTAGCCGACTTCCTGGCGAGAGAAGTCAGCAGCCTACGGCTGGATACGTTCGTGCGGAGCACACCCAGCTCCAGAGAGGGACCTAGGAGAGTAAACGATGGCCGAAGATCGGTGACTGTCATGCACCAATCAGAATCAGTACCGAGCAGCAAGAACCACAGTACCCCCTCGATGAAAGAGAAGTGGAAGATGGTGTGCCCGTACTGCGAGAAGGAACACTGGTTGTCACAATGTGACCAGTTCAAGAAGATGACCGCTGAAGAAGTGAGTCACTGGATAAGGTCCAACAGGCGCTGTTACCGATGTGCGCGCAGTCACATGGCAGCCGAGTGCCGCCTCAAGAAGAGGTGTAGTCGGTGTGACGGAGCCCACCTAGATGTCCTACACGACAGTAACAAAAGAAAGCCTGCACCATCCAGCAGCACAAAGGCAAGTGTTATGTACATTGACCCCGCTAGCAGCAGCGGCGCCCAGGTGCTCTTAAAGGTGGTCCGTGTAACACTGAGTTACCAAGATAAGGTCATGGACACTTACGCCGTCCTTGATGACGGGTCAGAGAAGACCCTTCTCCTCGCGTCCGCTGCGGCCCAGCTGGGGCTGCGGGGGAGCGAGAACCAGATGACGATTCGGACAATAAGAAGAGATCTAAAGACGATAAAGGGCGAGAATGTATCCTTCACTATCGCAGCAAGCGGGCAGCCCGAGAGACGGTATAGGATTACTAATGCTTTCACCAGCCAAGAAATAGGACTATCGCAGTACACCTACCCCATCGCCAAGCTGATGGATAAATATGTGCACCTGCGTCAACTCCCTATCCCGCTCATAGACGGTGCCACCCCGACCCTGCTGATAGGCTCCGACCATGCAGACCTCATAGTCCCGATAGACCGGGTCCATACAGGACCCAGAGGTTGTCCTGCAGCAGTCGAGACCCGCCTAGGATGGACATTACAAGGCCCCCTCGCCAAGTCTCTTAACCGAACAGCAGCCACTAGCTGCCTCCACTCCAGAGCGACAGAAGGAGACACCACACTCCTGCAGCATGTCGAGAGGCTATGGACACTAGAGACAATGCCCTTTAAGAACGAAAAGAAAGACATTCGTTCTAAGGAAGATATCTACGCTATAGCCCTCCTCGAGCACGGGACAAAGAGAGTCAACGTCAACGGAGTGATGAGATACGCAACTCCACTCCTGAGGCGAGAGGGAATGCCCATTTTTCACGCCACAAAAGAGGCGACGGAGCGGTATCTATTGAACACAGAGCGGCGCCTAGCCAAAGACCCCGCTCAAGAGGCTATGTACTGCGCTGAGATTAACAAGCGAATCACAGCGGGACACATAAAGAAAATTGACTGGCGACGTCGTGCGCTGCTCCGCACCTCCCTGATCAAAGACGGCTTTGATCTCCGGCAGCGGGCCAGCAGCAACCCCCCAGCACTGCAAAAACACGTCGCAGAGGACCCAGCAGCAGATGAAGAGGTCCAACAAAGTGTGACAAATAGTTTCTACGTGGACAACTGTTTACAAAGCGTCTCGACGCCAGAAGAAGCCGAGGCTCTCCTACTCAAGCTCCGCGCCTCCCTGATCAAAGGCGGCTTTGATCTCAGGCAGTGGGCCAGCAGCGACCCGCAAGTTCTGCGCAGCCTCTCCCCCGAGGATAAGGCAGCGAGCAGCGACACCTGGATGGCGACCATCCCAGGAGAAGCCCAAGAAATGACACTAGGACTAGTCTGGCGCTTCAAAACAGACTCGCTCCATTATAGACACAAACCCCTGACCAAGGAGCAGGGAAGGTCGACGGCAATACCGACCACCAGACGGAGTGTATACAGAACACTCGCCAGACAATATGACCCGTTGGGATGTATTCTACCTTACACCACCAGGGCAAAGATGATTGTAAGAGCGCTATGGGACAAGGACCAGGGCTGGGACGATCCCATACCCGAACACCTTGCATCCACCTGGAGAGAGTGGGAGACGGAACTCCGCTCACTCCCAGGTGTTAATATACGCCGCAGCTACTTCCCACCCACAGTGAGGCCAGAGACATGCAAGATCGACCTGCACGTATTCAGCGACGCCTCCGAAGTAGCCTACGGTTCGGTGGCCTACTTGCGTGCCCGAGAGGAGGGAGGAGAAATACATACTGCTTTCATCCTGGCTCGCTCAAGAATAGCCCCACGAAAGCAACAATCTATCCCGCGTCTAGAGCTCTGCGCAGCCCTAGCAGGAGCGCAGCTCGCCACGTTAATCCAACGTGAACTCACCATCCCGGTGCAAAGAACAATCTTGTGGTCAGACTCCACGACCGTACTCACATGGATCCGGTCTGATTCGTGCAGATACAAGGTCTTCGTGGGAGTCAGAGTCACCGAGATTCAAGAGTTAACAGAAGTAGCGAGCTGGAGGTATGTGGACACCAAACACAACCCAGCTGACGTCATCACCCGGGGAATGTCCCTGGATGACCTCACCCGTCACAACCTCTACAGTGACGGACCAGAGTTTCTCAAGCTCCCCGAAGAAGAGTGGCCTACACCCACCCCACGGGAGGCGAGTAAAGAGGAGGCAGAGAACAAGAAACCTATGTTCTGTGGGTTGACACGCACACTCGTCCCCACAGACCCCGATCTAGACGATTGCCTCACCCTACAGAGTGCGCAGCTAAAGACATTTCTGTGGCACCACCCAGAGGTTCAGCCCACAACTGACATTTCAGCAGCTGACTACGAAGAAGCAGAACTTCTTCTACTACAACGAGCCCAGAGAGACTCGTTCCCCGATGAGGTAGCCTGTCTACAGGGAGCAAAGCCCGTCCCATCAGACAGCAGACTGCTCCACCTAGCCCCCGAGAGCGACGCCCATAATCTCATCAGAGTGGGTGGTCGTCTGCGGAGAGCCCCAGACTTACCGGATGACGTCAAGTACCCGATAGTCTTGAACAGCCGACACAAGGTCACAGAGCTGATCATAAAGAAATACGACGAGGATGTGCACCACGCAGGGGCAGAGAGAGTCTTCGCGGAGATCAGACGTCGTTATTGGATACTGCAAGGGAGAGAAGCAGTGCGGCGCTTCCAGCGAACCTGTCTAGACTGTCGTAAGTGGCGAGCCCAGCCCAGTATACCCCGGATGGCTGACCTACCTCCCTGTCGCCTCCGACTCGGCGACAAGCCTTTTCACTCCACCGGTATGGACTGTTTCGGCCCGCTGTATATAAAGAGAGGAAGAGGAACCGAGAAGCGGTGGGGTATTGTATTCAAATGCATGACCACCAGAGCGATACATATCGAACTCCTCCCAACCATGAGCACAGACTCATTCCTTATGGCCTTCCGAAGATTCACATCACGGAAAGGAAAACCGTCTACATTGTTGTCTGATCACGGGACAAACTTCAAAGGCGGAGAAAGAGAGCTGAGAGAGAGCTTCCAAGCTATGGGCCCAGAATTTAAGACCCACCTCGCTCCATCCCAGATTGACTTCCAGTTTAATCCCCCGAACGCACCTCACTTCGGTGGAACCTGGGAACGAGAAGTACGTTCCATAAAGACAGCCCTGTACGCCGTGCTTGGGGCCCAGACCGTGGCGGAAGAAGTCCTAATGACAGTCCTCACGGAGATCAAGGGAGTATTGAACTCAAAGCCCCTCGGTTACGTCTCAAGTGATGTAGCAGATGTCGACCCAGTCACCCCCAACACACTCTTGATGGGGCGGCTGGACCCCGCGCTACCCCAGACGATGTACAGGCCTGAAGAAGCGAACGGCCGAAGAATGTGGAGGTACAGTCAAGTACTGGCTGACAAGTTTTGGAACAGCTTCCTACTCCACTACCTACCGTCTCTACAGACCCGCCAGAAGTGGGTAAAAGAGAGAGACAATTTGACAGAAGGAACAGTCGTCATGATTATCGACCAGTCACTACCCCGAGCTATGTGGCCGGCTGGCCGCGTAAGCAAAGTGATCACCGGTGCCGATGGAAAGGTCCGAGCAGCTGAAGTGCTCGTCCAAGGACGGACTTACACCCGACCCGTGGCGAGGCTAATAGAACTGCCAAGGCTCCCCGATACTATCGATGACGACCATGACCCTATGACTTTGTGAGTTGACTGACCCTCACAGCGGACATTGAGTAGTGGACAGTGCGGTTAATCTGTCTCTGCTTAGCTAATTAGGTGGGACTAATTAGGGGGCGGCTGTTGTGAAGGATCAGATTAAACCGAATATATATATTTATTTATGGATATATATTGAAATAGTATTTGTATATCGTTTGATATCCCTTGTATATTCCTTGTACATATACACGGAATATCCCTTTAGTTTACTATAGCCCATAATAGTTAATTCTCTTATTGGACAAGGACCTGGCGCCAGGGACAAGCCCCTTGGAGCTAAGTTCAATGGTACCGACGAAACATGTCCCTACTAGCCCCGGCTCTGCGCAGGAATACGGCTACCGAAAAGAGAGTGGCACTATTTGTTCACCGTGCATATAAATATGGCGCAAGTAAATGTAGAAGACCTCTTATCCCTTAGTCCTTTACCCTTCTACCCAACTAAGTAACAGAACGTGAAGCCTCACCCCACGATACCGCGTGCGGTGTAGTATGGCCTGTTTGGCCTTAGAATAGCATTGAGACCTTGTGCGAATTAATAGCTGAATTGTCAGAGTTTGGCACCGTATTTCTATTAAGTAATAATAGTCTATTATGTATGGTGCATCGTGCGGTTAGAGTTCTAAAGTGAGCAGCATCCCCGTCGCTTCCTCGTGTTATCTAGAGTCTTAACCAGGTTGGGCAGACCACACGTGGTGCTTTCATCCGAGGAGTTCTAGGCGAGGACCGAGTGGACCTGTACATTGGATTACCTACCCGACGACTGCTGAGCCCTATGCGGCATGGAATATATATTTGCTTTGGTACTTTGATTTGTGGAGCGGATAATCGCCAACACCGGTGAGTGTTGGATTTACCCCGAAAGGAGTCAAGGTGAGACGGCGCTCAGACCAGACTGAGGTCGCCTCGCTTCTTCTTCACTGTGGAGCTACAGCTACAGCTACAGCCTACAAGAGAGCCAAGGTGTATTCATCTGTGGATCAAGATTCTACTGCACTGTCTTCTGTACCTGAAGTCTCCCTAGACATCGTTGACCAGACGGGATACTGCCGACGGCTCTCCTACCCCCCCTACCGGCTTACAACCGGGAGGACCCCTACAGTATATCCAGCTATAATCATTAAGTGTGCCATCGTTATAATTCCCTAAGAGCCAGGTTGTATACTTGCTTCCTGCGTAACCAGAGATTGGACATTCAGTGTTGATTTGCCTACGAGTACTCATTTGCCTTACAAGTGCATTCAAATCATAAATGTAATAGTAACTATTATATGTAACTTTTGCTATATATTAAATATTTGATTATTACCTTTGTGTGGACCCGATTTCATTGTGGGAAAGTGTTCATCATATTTAGATATCGTGTACTGTATGGCCAGTAAGATAAGATAAGATAAGATATTCCTTTATTGATCCCCTTGGGGAAATTCAGGCATCATAGCAGCATGGGGGGGAGGGGGGGAGGGGTACAGGTAGTAAAACAACACAGTATACAGGTAGTAAAAGACAACACAGGCAGTGTAAACAATTTGATCAATATGGTCAATATAATTTACTATCTGACTAGCTGAGGAATATTCACATTATTCACAGTGTCACATGAGGTGCAGTATGCAAGAGGTAGTGTTATAATAATTTACTATCTACTGAGTATACATTAATCAAAGTACCAGGGTAGTCTACTTTGTCCCCCTTGGGTTCCTATAAGTCCCAGGTCAATGTCTGGTAGCAGTACATAAAGCGGTAGTGGTTTAATGATACCATACTTATCATTATACAACGGCATGCAAATTTCTCGATTCTGATTGGCCATTTACACGTCTTTATTGGCAACAATCCACGGTCCTGGGCTCAGGACCCGCCCACAACCGAATCACATATCACTCCCCGGCTCACTCCGGGAGAAAACAAGATCGCGGACAACAAATGGTGAAAGCACCATAACGACTAAATATGAAGCGATTCTGTCAAGGGGAATGTGTTAGTCCTTTAAACAATGTTGGATGATGTAATTGATGGGTCTTGAGTCAATCTAGAACAAAAGAAAAATCGCGGATTGATTGATTGATTAATTGATTGATTTACATTTCTTCCTTCCTACTTTCTACTGACTGCAGCGTTCTCTCTCACACTGTCCGACGCTGGCGTACCCACAAACACACACACACACATACACACACACACACACACACACACACACACACACACATACACACACACACGCACGCACACACACACACACACACTGTGACACACACACACACACACACACACACACGCACACACACACACACACACACACACACACTCCTGTCTGCAACAGCGGGGGAGTCAGACTGAGAGAGAAGCAGCGCTGTTTTAAGTGAGCATGGTCTATTGAATTGATTGATTGGTTGATTGCTAATTTTATTACTGTACCCCTGGTTTCCAACTGGTTAAGTTTAGGCTAAAAGAAATAAATAAAAAAATAGGGCGAAGAAAACGTTGTTTTCCTATAGGGCAAAGAAAACGTTTTAATTTGTTTTACCTACTTTATATAGAAGCATCTAAGAATGAAGTTCTATGGAAAGTAGGTCTGCATTCCCTTAACAATTGTGTGTATTGAGCCGTACTGTATTAATTTGTACCCATTCTGCATCTGGTAATAAAATTTTCAATCAATCATTCCAATAATACACAGTTGGATGTGTTAGTTGGTTGGATGCACTTCAAGCTGCTTCCACATGAGGCAACTTCTCTCAATCATTCCAATAATACACAGTTGGATGTGTTAGTTTGGTTGAATGCACTTCAAGCTGCTTCCACATGGAGGCAACTTGTCTTTTTTGTAGTTGTGGGAACTACTTTTTCTGGCGGATGGTTTTTTCAATAAATCTTCGATTAATGTGTGTTTATTGTATAGAAATAAGGTTGGATGAATCTGGCAGTATAAAAGCTTTACACCACTTGTAGTCGTGATTTGTGACCAATAAACCATGCCTAGGGGGGTCTAACAACCCTCGGCTGCGCCTCGGGCCTAACGACCACCCCTAGGCATGGTTTATTGGTCACAAACCACTCCTGCGCGTGATGTAATGCTTAAATACAGTCAGGGAATTGTACCCCTCAGTTACAGATACCGATATCAACCGATACCGATATATGCAGGGTTTCCCCCCAAAAAAACGGAATAATTTCAGGTAACTAATCATTTCACTGGATGCATTCAAAAGGCTTTCTAAATGTAAGCATTATCTGTGCAAAATATGATAATTAAAAAAGTTAAAATTAACATTACATATCTCTTGTTGTTGAATTAAACCAACATGCATACTTTTGACAATAAATAAAATAAGAATTGGTTCTTACTTGCTTGCCTGGGTAAATAAACGTTAAATAAATGTAAAAAAAAAAAGAAAAAAAAGAATTGTTATTGTTTTTTTTGTTTTCTTTTTTTATGCCGATATTTTCAAATATCACATTTTACTGCCGATATCGGCCGATAATATCGGTCGGCCGATAATATCGGACATCCCTAGTTTTGACCTAAACTGCGTTGGGAATCATTAGAAACGTGATTTGTTTTATAGTTTTTACTTTGTTGCTGTTGTTTCTTGTGCTAATCCTTTTACCTGTACCTTTTACATTTATGTACAGTAGTAATGTGCACTTTTACATTATGTATAAGATAAGATATTTCTCATGAGACAACGGGTTAGAATCCGGCTGTCGGCGTTGCCTCCGGCTTGGACCGGCCGTCATACTAACTCAATTGGCAGAGTCAGCGGGTGGAAGTCGATGGGTGGTAATCTGGACGTTGTGGACAGCGACTCCTACAGGTCGGTTGGGGGACGCCTGCACAGCAGAGACAGGAAATGGCGAGGGTAGTGTGAGCCTCCCACACGTTACACCTGGCC
The DNA here is from genome assembly GCF_963971535.1 of Notolepis coatsorum. NCBI lineage: Eukaryota > Metazoa > Chordata > Actinopteri > Aulopiformes > Paralepididae > Notolepis > Notolepis coatsorum. The sequence continues at coordinate 14,010,213 of NC_140182.1, forward strand.
AATGAGAGTCCGCGCTGGCAGGTGAAAAGATGTGACAGGCTGCCTCCTCGTGTATCGGAGGGAACACGTGATGCAAGGCTTCTATCCTCCCTACAACCGACCTGTGTGGGGCATATGCGAGCAACGTTCAAGACAGGGGAGGGGAGAATTGGCACAGTAGAGGAGAAAAAGAGGAGAAAAAGTGGATAAAAAAAAAATATATAAAGATAAGATATTTCTTTATTGAGGACAGTATAGACCTTTTCAGAAGGATTCCGTTCCGGCGTTGCTAGGGAAACATCTTGGGCCCACGTGTACTTCCTGTTAGCAAACACTGCAACAGGAAATGAACTTGGGCCCATTTAGAACATGTTTATGAACACTACTATAGTCAGTGTATATGTTCAGGTTAAATTTCTTCTCATAACTTGATTGACAAAGTTTGATGGCAAACGCTTCAGAGGAAACCCATGACCTCTTGGTTCTTCTAATGTCTGCGACTTTGTTGTTCTCCCTTGGAATCTGATTTATAAATTATATTCACTGATAGAAGTTTATGACAAGGGTTGCCTCACCTTGTTTAACAGCTGAAAACAGTTGATTAGAAAGCTAAATTAAAACCCAGCAGATGTTGCAAATTCCCCCCGGGACCCATATTGGTTATGTACCAAAAACACAGATTATAAAACGGGACAATTCATAGGCCTGTAGCGCAGCTGATGCTGGGAATAAGAATGCCATGTTGGACAAGCAACTTACAAGGCATCCAAACCCAAGGGCATTATGCTAACTTATGGAATGTATACACACTGTGACTTCAGAGAAGCGACGACCATCTGCTGCTACTTTAGTTGATTATATGTTTACTTTCACGATTCTGTCTCTACACAAGCAAGTGTCCCCATTTCATTCCCCCCCTTCTTCCTATATCATCCCAGCCAATTTCAATAAAATCGAGACAGAGGGAATTGGCGTCAGAAACAGGACGACGGAAAGACACAACAGATAGGATCGACGCCCCCACAGCAATGGCTTGTCCTCGTATACGCGGGGGAACGCCAGAGAATCCAATGTCTCGGCGTATATAGCCTGTACTGTAATGTGAATGTTCAAGTAGGTGAACTGAATTTGGAGTCTCGTGTGTGCGAACCGTTAAGTGACGGGGACGGGGTGAGGTCGGGTCAACGCGAGGGCGAGCGGCAAGGTCCCGCCAAGGACAACCGCGGGGACGAAGCCGAGGGGAGGTCACGTCGTAGAGGACGCGGCGAATTCACAAGTCCCCAGCTGAGCCGAGGTGGACAGGTGCGATGGCGACACTACGGTCTCAGCGGGGCGCCGTGATAGCAGTGGGTTGGGGGAGGAAGGGAGGGGGGGGGGGGGGGTGGACTTTATACCGTTCCTCAGGAGAGCGTGGGACGCTGCCTGGAGATGATTAATTGGTGGGTCAGAATAGCTACTTGAAGGGCAGTTTAGGATTCAACTCGCAGTCCCAACTCCTGCCCCTGACATTAGCAATAGGACAGAACAGTGATTCTGGCGGCGAGCGTTCCCCAACTCCCTCGTGGCAGGAGGAGAACCTATAGTCTCACTCGAGCCCCCCCCCCCCCCCCCCGCAGTATCTGCCTCCCTCTCCACCTGCTATGCAAATGCTTTCCTTTACATTTATCATTTGGATAATTCAGCGATCCTTTCCCAGCCGGTGTTTTGAAATAAATTTTTAGGGGCGTTTCCGAGCCATGTTTCCTAAACGACGCAATCCGCGGGGCGTTTCATGTGCCTACACTTTAAAAAAGAGGGCAGGTGCTAATTCCCTCCCTCCCCCGTTAGGCCTAACAAAAATAATGGTTGGTTTCAGGTTGCCGACCGACCCTGCCGATTTAGGTGCGACCCAATATATTTTATGAGTTTAAAAAAAAAATTATATATTAAAAAAAAAAAAAAACATTTTTTTTTTTTTTTTTTTTTTTAGAATAAAGTTTCATAGAAATCTTAGTCAAACATTTAGTATTATGGATATTAAACATGCTGGCAGAGTACATGCATCCATGTTGTTGTGAACATTTTAACCCTTTCACTGCCACACGACAGCCGGTTAACCCTTTCACTGTGACAATACAGAAGGTTAGCCCTTTACTATCACACAACCGACGGCGATGCTCCATCATTAGCATCATTAGCTCCGCATCCGCGGAGCTAATGATGCTAATGATGGAGCATCGCCGTCGGTTGTGTGATAGTAAAGGGCTAACCTTCTGTCGTGTGGCAGTGAAAGGGTTAATTAAATAAAGAAATTCCCTATCCATAGTCGCCGTGGGAAAGAATAAAAAAAAAAAAAAAAAAAAAAATTCCCTACCTACCCATGGCCAAACTGACAACCAACCTGAAACCAACTATTATTTTTGTTAGGCCTTATTTAGAGACGAGAAGAGGAACGCGGAGGAGGCCCTGCGGTGGAGAGACGTCGGCGGAGGAGGCCCTGCGGTGGAGAGACGTCGGCGGAGGAGGCCCTGCGGTGGCGAGACGTCGGCGGAGGACAATGTAAAACTCTACGTGACACAATTAAGTGGCTTGAGACACATTTCCCCGTTCAAATTTGACATTGAGAAAAGGGTGTCTGCCAACACTCCTATAATTCGCTGGGAATGGACCTGTCTCAAACCCTGCCCCTTTTCTTGATCCTCCAATCACAACTGTCGCTTACCTCGGACAAACTTGGTTTGTCCGAGGTAAGCGACAGTTGTGATTGGAGGATCAAGAAAAGGGGCAGGGTTTGAGACAGGTCTATTGCTTTGCTATACTCTATAAAGTTGGGATACGCCAAAGGGGGGACTCTCCTCGAGGTGCTCGCCTGCTGTTGCGAATGTGCCAGAGGGGAAGTAACATTAACAAATTAAGAAAATTAAACTTGTGCTAAATTGTTGCCATGCCATTTCCGCTCCATTTTTTATTTACCTTGAAAACAATTCATTTGCAGTGGAGCAAGAAAATGGCAAGTGTAGTTTATTGAACAGTTACCGTGGACATTTATGCTAGGATTTTCTAGACCTATATACTGTACCCCAGTCCTTCTGATTCGAACACATAGGCCCTTGTGAGCACTACATCTAGTAAATCATCTCATATAGGAGCTCCAGTCTTCATCTGTGGTTCCATTTGATTCATGACTCAAAGCTCAAAGTTATACACACTATTAAAATAACATAGACGGTTTTATTCAGCTCCAAAAAGGTACATTGGCCACGATACTTATACCCCTCTGGGACAGGAGGAAAGAACAGCTATAGAGAGACCCCCCCCCCCCCCCCCCTCGACTGGTGTTACCAACCCAGTGAAAGGGACAGGAGTCAATTAAAACATTCCAAACTCCATTTAGTCCCCAATGTGCCATAAAGACTGCGTGTGGTGTGGCAATTTGCATAGACAAAGAAAAGTTTTGCTATTTATTGAACGTAGGGGGGGTATTTAACTTAGTATGACTAGGAGTTTCTTTAGTTTTATCCCGTAGTGTCCGTTACGTTTTACATTACTTAATGGAGCGTCACATTCTTTTTTACCTTGCTGTTTTTCCCCCCTCTCTCTCTCTCTCTCTCTCTCTCTCTCTCTCTCTCTCTCTCTCTCTCTCTCTCTCTCTCTCTCTCTCTCTCTCTCTCTCTCTCTCGCTCACGGATAATGAACAGATGATGTAGATCAGGACATGACATCATTAGCGTAAAATAAAAACATGCAGATCTCCTCGTGTTGAGCTCTTCTTGTGTGATTAATTGAATATTATTATTATTTAGTGATTCATTTCCTCTACTTTTGTTTACCCTGAGCCGGGTATGGAGAGGAAACCAGTTGGATTGTAGTGTTTGTGTGTGTGTGTGTGTGTGTGTGTGTGTGTGTGTGTGTGTGTGCGTGCGTGCGTGCGTGCGTGCGTGCGTGCGTGCGTGCGTGCGTGCGTGCGTGCGTGCGTGCGTGTGCGTGTGGATGCTCTATTGTAGCAATGCACACGTGCCACACGCAATTACCTGCAAATATGCATCTTCAGTGTGCCGCAATTATATAATTTGCAAAAAAAAAAGTCTCCTCTTCCTTCGACTATAGAAGTGACATTTATTGCCAACAAATGCAGCTTAGACCGAGCAATTTAGTGTGACATTCTGCGGATGTGACAAGAAAGCTCAATCACTGTTGTGCGGTGGCACAGCCTCTAATTGTTCCGATTTGAATTGCAGATTGTCCACCTCACACCACCAAGTGACGGGCGGACGGGGAGGACGTGACGTGGCGGTCTCTCATTATGGACCGAACAATTCCCACGTGATGTGAACCGTGATGCTATAGCAGCCACACGCAAAGATAAATAACCGTCATGCGTCCGTCCAGTTGAAAATAATTGTGGTATTTCATGAAAATGCCTAGGAAATGATGACACCCCCTGAACACCACTAATGCACCACACTAACAAGGACCGTCTCTACCAATATTGGGGGTCCGCTGATACTGTAGGGGTCCCTGGCAAAACTCCAAAGCATAGCCATATGGAAAAGATGGGTACAATGGTCCTCATTCTCGAACGGACATATACGTAAAAGTTACCAACACGATTTACGTACTTATTTGCCATTCTCGAAGGGCTTCGTATTTTGATTTATGTAGGATTTACTAACTCGAAAAGGCAGTGGTAAGTCGGAAAAAGGCCGGTGTGTGCCCGTGTTCTCAAGAGCTTTCTCTGGGACAAGTCATTGGGAATTGCCGATACTACAGACATCCGTGGAATTAAATCATTATAATGTTACTAGATACGACAATATTTGTATCATTAACAATTACGTTTTGCATTCATAGTCCTGACGCAATGAGGCATTGTGAGCATTACACACACACTGCAAACTAAATAAATAAACGAAATAGAACTAAACCGATTGCCGCGGATAGAGCTACTGTATAGTGGAATATACTGTATTAATATGCCATATACATGTCTTCTTCTCTATGATATTATTTATTGTTGGTTTGATTTATTCCTATTGCTACAACAAAATAAATGCGTGGAGAAACGGCTTAGTGAGGCAGCCTCAGCACACACACGCATGCACGCACGCACGCACACACATACACACACACACACACACACACACACACACACACACACACACACACACACACACACACACATGCAAAATGAATCGTTCCAGCAAAGTAGGCTTCTATTATTCTAATGACTTGTTTTATTAGGTATTATAGTAGTACTGTGAGTCCTACTGTAGAACATGACATATTAGCATGACATTTAGTAATGTCAATACTGAACGACTGCACGATTGGCCCTTGACAAGCAGTTCAGTATTGACATTACTAAATGAGATGTCTGGGTTTCATCACCTGTGCATTGTATGTTACTATTGCACTTCACTGTTACATTTGCACTCTGGTTGGATTGTGTATTCTACTTGTGCTGTATAATGACAATACATTTGTATCTAATCTCCTTTTGAGATCAGTCGCAAATCGCACATCACACGGCCCTCGTCGTTTTGCACACGCCTCCTTCGCCTTATTAGGAGCTGGCAGGGCGTGTCTGTATGCAAATCCAGGTGTACTAGAACGCGCTTTGCAGTTTAAGAATGAGTGATGTATTTCATTCATGAGGACCCAGCTGAGAAGATTTTGGCCACTTACGTTTCACACGTTCAGGAATCCGGAGGAGGATTTTTGTAAATTTGTTAGTATGACATTTTTACCAAGGTATTTAGAAAGGTAGTTATGAACATGAGGATGAGGACCAATTATTCTTTATACGGTCTAACCAAACAATTCTAAGTAAAGCGTATGGCTCTAAATCCACCTGTACAATTCAGAATATAGACAATACATATTTGACTGGGCAACCAGTAATATAACATGGTGGTATAAAAAAAGAAACAGTAGATGATAATGAGGAAGGTGATGATATAATATATTTCTTATAAAACTTTCTGAAGGCAGAACAATATTTTTCATTATTTCTATAAGGGCACTTGACAATGACTAATATGCTTGTCATTTTTAAATAGGAAACCACTGCCAGTGGCTTTTAGACGGCAGAGAAGCCACCATGACAGCCACGCTGACTTACTAGCCTGTATAAAGCTGTCATTGATTGGCTCATAAAAGCGTCTCGATTCGTGTCGTCCAGAGGAACACACTGGTCCAAGTCTGAGCACAATTTCCACAATTCGGGGAGACGTGTATACATTGGGACAAACTAACACACTAGCTGTCACTGGGATTATCAGCAAGCCACACTCCCACCTTTAGCTGGTTCCGATTGGCTCATTCAAAATCCCTTATGGGATCATTTATTCTTTGCTCAGCATTTAATGACTAATCCTCTCTCCGGTGATGTCACCAGTAGGCAGATAATTGTATGAAACTGCTCCGGGGTGGATCCAGGCAAACACGCTGGCTGTCGCCTTGCCGGTTCGTTTTGTCGAGCAGAGGGAGAGGAAAGCGGATACAGTGTGGCACTGGCACGGTTACGGTAAGTTATGGGTCAGAATCACCGCGACGGCTTTGTCTGATGCACCTTTTCCTCTTGTTCTCACCTGTCCCTAATGAGAGTTGACAGGATGGAAATAGGGCTTTTTAAAGGAACCGGCAAAGGGTGTTAATTCTTCTCATTTAGGTGTCAGACGAGCGCGTGGCCGCTGCCTGCAGTTGTTTGGCTCCGCGGCGGGGCGGAGGGGTTCAACACACCGGGGTATTATGAGCAAACACTGGGTGGACTGGAAGGCCCCCCTTCCCTCTCTCCTCCCTTTTTGCCTCCACGCTGCTTGGAGTTGAGTCTTCAAGAAACGGCAAATAGACATTTATTGTTTTTTGACCTGGCACGCCAACGCTGGTCATATATTGAAACTCAAAACGTACTTTTACTTCCAATTTCAATTTGGCTGCTTGTTATTAAAGGCACGTGACAAGGATTTCTCAGTTTGATATTCATTGTTGCTCCGATCACAATAAACGACAACCGTGGCACATGTTCCTGTATCCCACACCAGACCCGAGGTCGTGACGGGTTCGATCAGGGGAAGAGTGTTGAGGGTATAACAGTTTTTCAGTGCAGCCTCTTGGCAAACAATTGGAAGGTAATTTGCGTCCTCTCTCTCTCTCTCTCTCTCTCTCTCTCTCTCTCTCTCTGATCTGACTGACAATGCTCCAAGACTGGAAAAACAAGAGCCCCGCACACTGCCTATAAAAAGGCATATGGCTTTGCAGGCGGCATCATTAGCCGCCGTCGTGCCCAGATACGTCTTTATTTCTGGGGAGGATGCGGTCGGAATTCCAAACGGAGATGCAAGGAGCAAATGAAAGGCGGAGAACTGGGTGGCCCCTCTGATCAAAACACGTGAAGCATCTAGTCTATGAAGCTGGCAGGTTTTAATAGACCCTTCCCGGGCTTTGGCCAAGTTCACTTAGCATTTAAGGTAAGGTGCCGGGCTTGACGGTATGGTTTACATTGGTTCTAAAGTGACTACATCGTCAGAGAGGGAGGTCTCCATAACACCACCCTTTGCAGCTGACTGAAAATGCCAGCCTAATTGGAGGAGATGCTTCTAATGTATTGGTGAGGGGGATTTATTTTTCTTTTTTGTTCACGCACAGTATTTTTCAATTATATATTTTTTCCCCACACTTTTGATGCTAGATTTCTCTAATGGAGAGACATGGATGATGGATGGCACAATCATTTTGGTCCAATTAGCCCAAAGTAATGGTCTAAGTCTATACTGCATATGAGCTATGGATCGGCTTGATAGTCTATACTGGTGAGTATAAGGTATAGATCAGGTTGATAGTCTCTATACTTGTCAGTGCAGGGCTCAGAATCAGAATGGGCAGTAAAAAATAAAAGAAAGAAAAGTGGTTTCCATTCATCCCCAGTACATTTCACCAGAAGTATCTCATCACTCCAGGCCTGTTGTTTCAGCCTCCAACACACTCTTTCCTTCTACCTGCAACAATTTTTTAAATAGTTAAAATACATTGTCGGTATATTGTCAATTTATTCTCATTGCCAACATTGTCTAGGAAAAGTCTAAACCACCCGATGCATTTAAATACAGTCACCAGGTGTACCATTTATTCTCTGTCTGACTTGCCTTACAGCCAGGAAGTCATTGGACCTTTGTCAAAACAAAACAAAACAAAACACAAACACAAACATTCAAAACAGGTATCAGAGAGACGTACTTGTATCATCATCACAATCCATCATTGTGGAAAAAGAAGACAATTACTTTCTTTTCTTTTTCCTGAAAGGACTTCATACCGTAACAAACATTGCAAATGCAATCTTATAGTCTCAAAGCTGTTTCATTGTGGCAGACTCCAGTGTGAAAAAAACATTGTTATCGTTATTCATTTTATATGCTCCTAGGATATATAAGGCAATTCGGGCAGAGAGAGAATAGACGGTTGTAGAGCTGATGATAATGGAGTGCACAGCATCCTTTGGGTAGAGAAGGTAAATTCCAAATAAACTATAAAACAAGCATTCACAGCCGCGCCGAGTGCTATAAAATGCTCTTTTTATGACGTCTTCATAATCAACACCAAACGGAAAAACATCGTAGTTGCATACGAGTGACCGGTGAAGACAAAGTTATGTCTGCATTCATGCTGCATTCTATCCCACCAGCATGCCACACGAACGCACAGGCAAACACACAAACGCACACACGTCACACACACACACACACACACACACACACACACACACACACACACACACGCACACACACACACACACACACACACACACACGTCACACACACACACACACACACACACACACACACACACACACACACACACACACACACACACACACACACACACACACACACATTGCCGTCCCAGGGCACAGCAGAGGTGGCGGGGGCCCTGCGGTGGCTGTGTAATGGCGTTAATGTATGCAGGCTGTTAGTGATGTTAAATGGACCTCGACGCCTGGCTGACACGGGCACATCTCCCCACAGCCCAGAGAGGACGAGGGGGCGAACAGGAGGATGAGTGGAGGACGAGAGGGCCGGGTGGGTGGCGGCTGCACCCCTCTTGGGGGCGCAGAGTGAGAGAGGGCTGTCTGTTTTGTTTGTTTTTTTTCCTCCGAGAAGTGACCAGAGAACCGGAAGAACCGGAGTGTGTGATTGGAGGATCGAGAAAAGAGGGCGGGGTTTGAGATCAGGTCAACTGTGATGAATAATCCAGATGGAGTGAGTAGGATTCTAAACCTAGAGGCCCTGCGGGAGATCCTTCAGCATGGAAGCCGTGTCTCTTCTCTAATAAAGTAGTGTTATTTAAGTGTCTTCTCTAATAAAGTAGTGTTATTTAAGTGTCTTCTCTAATAAAGTTGTGTTATTTAAGCGTCTTCTCTAATAAAGTAGTGTTATTTAAGTGTCTTCTCTAATAAAGTTGTGTTATTTCAGTGTCTTCTCTAATAAAGTAGTGTTATTTAAGTGTCTTCTCTAATAAAGTAGTGTTATTTAAGTGTCTTCTCTAATAAAGTAGTTATTTAAGTGTATTCTCTAATAAAGTAGTGTTATGTCAGTGTCTTCTCTAATAAAGTAGTGTTATTTAAGTGTCTTCTCTAATAAAGTAGTGTTATTTAAGTGTCTTCTCTAATAAAGTAGTGTTATTTAAGTGTCTTCTCTAATAAAGTAGTGTTATTTAAGTGTCTTCTCTAATAAAGTAGTGTTATTTAAGTGTCTTCTCTAATAAAGTAGTGTTATTTAAGTGTCATTTAAGTGTCTTCTCTAATAAAGTAGTGTTATTTAAGTGTCTTCTCTAATAAAGTTGTGTTATTTAAGTGTCTTCTCTAATAAAGTTGTGTTATTTAAGTGTCTTCTCTAATAAAGTAGTGTTATTTAAGTGCCTTCTCTAATAAAGTAGTGTTATTTAAGTGTCTTCTCTAATAAAGTAGTGTTATTTAAGTGTCTTCTCTAATAAAGTAGTGTTATTTAAGTGTCTTCTCTAATAAAGTAGTGTTATTTAAGTGTCTTCTCTAATACAGTAGTGTTATTTAAGTGTCTTCTCTAATAAAGTAGTGTTATTTAAGTGTCTTCTCTAATAAAGTAGTGTTATTTAAGTGTCTTCTCTAATAAAGTAGTGTTATTTAAGTGTCTTCTCTAATAAAGTAGTGTTATTTAAGTGTCTTCTCTAATAAAGTAGTGTTATTTAAGTGTCTTCTCTAATACAGTAGTGTTATTTAAGTGTCTTCTCTAATAAAGTAGTGTTATTTAAGTGTCTTCTCTAATAAAGTAGTGTTATTTAAGTGTCTTCTCTAATAAAGTTGTGTTATTTAAGTGTCTTCTCTAATAAAGTTGTGTTATTTCAGTGTCTTCTCTAATAAAGTAGTGTTATTTAAGTGTCTTCTCTAATAAAGTAGTGTTATTTAAGTGTCTTCTCTAATACAGTAGTGTTATTTAAGTGTCTTCTCTAATAAAGTAGTGTTATTTAAGTGTCTTCTCTAATAAAGTTGTGTTATTTAAGTGTCTTCTCTAATACAGTAGTGTTATTTAAGTGTCTTCTCTAATAAAGTAGTGTTATTTAAGTGTCTTCTCTAATAAAGTAGTGTTATTTAAGTGTCTTCTCTAATAAAGTTGTGTTATTTAAGTGTCTTCTCTAATAAAGTTGTGTTATTTCAGTGTCTTCTCTAATAAAGTAGTGTTATTTAAGTGTCTTCTCTAATAAAGTTGTGTTATTCAATTGTCTTCTCTAATAAAGTAGTGTTATTTAAGTGTCTTCTCTAATAAAGTAGTTATTTAAGTGTCTTCTCTAATAAAGTAGTGTTATTTAAGTGTCTTCTCTAATAAAGTAGTGTTATTTAAGTGTCTTCTCTAATAAAGTTGTGTTATTTAAGTGTCTTCTCTAATAAAGTAGTGTTATTCAAGTGTCTTCTCTAATAAAGTAGTGTTATTTAAGTGTCTTCTCTAATAAAGTAGTGTTATTTAAGTGTCTTCTCTAATAAAGTAGTGTTATTTAAGTGCCTTCTCTAATAAAGTAGTGTTATTTAAGTGTCTTCTCTAATAAAGTAGTGTTATTTAAGTGTCTTCTCTAATAAAGTTGTGTTATTTAAGTGTCTTCTCTAATAAAGTTGTGTTATTTCAGTGTCTTCTCTAATAAAGTACTGTTATTCAATTGTCTTCTCTAATAAAGTAGTGTTATTTAAGTGTCTTCTCTAATAAAGTAGTGTTATTTAAGTGTCTTCTCTAATAAAGTAGTGTTATTTAAGTGTCTTCTCTAATAAAGTAGTGTTATTTAAGTGTCTTCTCTAATAAAGTTGTGTTATTTAAGTGTCTTCTCTAATATAGTAGTGTTATTTAAGTGTCTTCTCTAATAAAGTTGTGTTATTCAATTGTCTTCTCTAATAAAGTAGTGTTATTTAAGTGTCTTCTCTAATAAAGTAGTGTTATTTAAGTGTCTTCTCTAATAAAGTAGTGTTATTTAAGTGTCTTCTCTAATAAAGTAGTGTTATTTAAGTGTCTTCTCTAATAAAGTTGTGTTATTTAAGTGTCTTCTCTAATAAAGTAGTGTTATTCAAGTGTCTTCTCTAATAAAGTAGTGTTATTTAAGTGTCTTCTCTAATAAAGTAGTGTTATTTAAGTGTCTTCTCTAATAAAGTAGTGTTATTTAAGTGCCTTCTCTAATAAAGTAGTGTTATTTAAGTGTCTTCTCTAATAAAGTAGTGTTATTTAAGTGTCTTCTCTAATAAAGTTGTGTTATTTAAGTGTCTTCTCTAATAAAGTTGTGTTATTTCAGTGTCTTCTCTAATAAAGTACTGTTATTCAATTGTCTTCTCTAATAAAGTAGTGTTATTTAAGTGTCTTCTCTAATAAAGTAGTGTTATTTAAGTGTCTTCTCTAATAAAGTAGTGTTATTTAAGTGTCTTCTCTAATAAAGTAGTGTTATTTAAGTGTCTTCTCTAATAAAGTTGTGTTATTTAAGTGTCTTCTCTAATATAGTAGTGTTATTTAAGTGTCTTCTCTAATAAAGTAGTGTTATTTAAGTGTCTTCTCTAATAAAGTAGTGTTATTTAAGTGTCTTCTCTAATAAAGTAGTGTTATTTCAGTGTCTTCTCTAATAAAGTAGTGTTATTTAAGTGTCTTCTCTAATAAAGTAGTGTTATTTAAGTGTCTTCTCTAATAAAGTTGTGTTATTTCAGTGTCTTCTCTAATAAAGTAGTGTTATTTAAGTGTCTTCTCTAATAAAGTAGTGTTATTTAAGTGTCTTCTCTAATACAGTAGTGTTATTTAAGTGTCTTCTCTAATAAAGTAGTGTTATTTAAGTGTCTTCTCTAATAAAGTAGTGTTATTTAAGTGTCTTCTCTAATAAAGTTGTGTTATTTAAGTGTCTTCTCTAATAAAGTTGTGTTATTTCAGTGTCTTCTCTAATAAAGTAGTGTTATTTAAGTGTCTTCTCTAATAAAGTTGTGTTATTTAAGTGTCTTCTCTAATAAAGTAGTTATTCAAGTGTCTTCTCTAATAAAGTTGTGTTATTTAAGTGTCTTCTCTAATAAAGTAGTGTTATTCAATTGTCTTCTCTAATAAAGTAGTGTTATTTAAGTGTCTTCTCTAATAAAGTAGTGTTATTTAAGTGTCTTCTCTAATAAAGTAGTGTTATTTAAGTGTCTTCTCTAATAAAGTAGTGTTATTTAAGTGTCTTCTCTAATAAAGTAGTGTTATTTAAGCGTCTTCTCTAATAAAGTAGTGTTATTTAAGTGTCTTCTCTAATAAAGTTGTGTTATTTAAGTGTCTTCTCTAATAAAGTAGTGTTATTTAAGTGTCTTCTCTAATAAAGTAGTGTTATTTAAGTGTCTTCTCTAATACAGTAGTGTTATTTAAGTGTCTTCTCTAATAAAGTAGTGTTATTTAAGTGTCTTCTCTAATAAAGTTGTGTTATTTAAGTGTCTTCTCTAATACAGTAGTGTTATTTAAGTGTCTTCTCTAATAAAGTAGTGTTATTTAAGTGTCTTCTCTAATAAAGTAGTGTTATTTAAGTGTCTTCTCTAATAAAGTTGTGTTATTTAAGTGTCTTCTCTAATAAAGTTGTGTTATTTCAGTGTCTTCTCTAATAAAGTAGTGTTATTTAAGTGTCTTCTCTAATAAAGTTGTGTTATTCAATTGTCTTCTCTAATAAAGTAGTGTTATTTAAGTGTCTTCTCTAATAAAGTAGTGTTATTTAAGTGTCTTCTCTAATAAAGTAGTGTTATTTAAGTGTCTTCTCTAATAAAGTAGTGTTATTTAAGTGTCTTCTCTAATAAAGTTGTGTTATTTAAGTGTCTTCTCTAATAAAGTAGTGTTATTCAAGTGTCTTCTCTAATAAAGTAGTGTTATTTAAGTGTCTTCTCTAATAAAGTAGTGTTATTTAAGTGTCTTCTCTAATAAAGTAGTGTTATTTAAGTGCCTTCTCTAATAAAGTAGTGTTATTTAAGTGTCTTCTCTAATAAAGTAGTGTTATTTAAGTGTCTTCTCTAATAAAGTTGTGTTATTTAAGTGTCTTCTCTAATAAAGTTGTGTTATTTCAGTGTCTTCTCTAATAAAGTACTGTTATTCAATTGTCTTCTCTAATAAAGTAGTGTTATTTAAGTGTCTTCTCTAATAAAGTAGTGTTATTTAAGTGTCTTCTCTAATAAAGTAGTGTTATTTAAGTGTCTTCTCTAATAAAGTAGTGTTATTTAAGTGTCTTCTCTAATAAAGTTGTGTTATTTAAGTGTCTTCTCTAATATAGTAGTGTTATTTAAGTGTCTTCTCTAATAAAGTAGTGTTATTTAAGTGTCTTCTCTAATAAAGTAGTGTTATTTAAGTGTCTTCTCTAATAAAGTAGTGTTATTTCAGTGTCTTCTCTAATAAAGTAGTGTTATTTAAGTGTCTTCTCTAATAAAGTAGTGTTATTTAAGTGTCTTCTCTAATAAAGTTGTGTTATTTCAGTGTCTTCTCTAATAAAGTAGTGTTATTTAAGTGTCTTCTCTAATAAAGTAGTGTTATTTAAGTGTCTTCTCTAATACAGTAGTGTTATTTAAGTGTCTTCTCTAATAAAGTAGTGTTATTTAAGTGTCTTCTCTAATAAAGTAGTGTTATTTAAGTGTCTTCTCTAATAAAGTTGTGTTATTTAAGTGTCTTCTCTAATAAAGTTGTGTTATTTCAGTGTCTTCTCTAATAAAGTAGTGTTATTTAAGTGTCTTCTCTAATAAAGTTGTGTTATTTAAGTGTCTTCTCTAATAAAGTAGTTATTCAAGTGTCTTCTCTAATAAAGTTGTGTTATTTAAGTGTCTTCTCTAATAAAGTAGTGTTATTCAATTGTCTTCTCTAATAAAGTAGTGTTATTTAAGTGTCTTCTCTAATAAAGTAGTGTTATTTAAGTGTCTTCTCTAATAAAGTAGTGTTATTTAAGTGTCTTCTCTAATAAAGTAGTGTTATTTAAGTGTCTTCTCTAATAAAGTAGTGTTATTTAAGCGTCTTCTCTAATAAAGTAGTGTTATTTAAGTGTCTTCTCTAATAAAGTTGTGTTATTTAAGTGTCTTCTCTAATAAAGTAGTGTTATTTAAGTGTCTTCTCTAATAAAGTAGTGTTATTCAAGTGTCTTCTCTAATAAAGTTGTGTTATTTAAGTGTCTTCTCTAATATAGTAGTGTTATTTAAGTGTCTTCTCTAATAAAGTAGTGTTATTTAAGTGTCTTCTCTAATAAAGTTGTGTTATTCAAGTGTCTTCTCTAATAAAGTAGTTATTTAAGTGTCTTCTCTAATAAAGTTGTGTTATTTAATTGTCTTCTCTAATAAAGTAGTGTTATTTAAGTGTCTTCTCTAATAAAGTTGTGTCATTTCAGTGTCTTCTCTAATAAAGTTGTGTCATTTCAGTGTCTTCTCTAATAAAGTAGTGTTATTCAAGTGTCTTCTCTAATAAAGTAGTGTTATTTAAGTGTCTTCTCTAATAAAGTAGTGTTATTTAAGTGTCTTCTCTAATAAAGTAGTGTTATTTAAGTGTCTTCTCTAATAAAGTAGTGTTATTTAAGTGTCTTCTCTAATAAAGTAGTGTTATTTAAGTGTCTTCTCTAATAAAGTTGTGTTATTTAATTGTCTTCTCTAATAAAGTAGTGTTATTTAAGTGTCTTCTCTAATAAAGTAGTGTTATTTAAGTGTCTTCTCTAATAAAGTAGTGTTATTTAAGTGTCTTCTCTAATAAAGTAGTGTTATTTAAGTGTCTTCTCTAATAAAGTAGTGTTATTTAAGTGTCTTCTCTAATAAAGTAGTGTTATTTAAGTGTCTTCTCTAATAAAGTAGTGTTATTTAAGTGTCTTCTCTAATAAAGTTGTGTTATTTAAGTGTCTTCTCTAATAAAGTAGTGTTATTTAAGTGTCTTCTCTAATAAAGTAGTGTTATTTAAGTGTCTTCTCTAATAAAGTAGTGTTATTTAAGTGTCTTCTCTAATAAAGTAGTGTTATTTAAGTGTCTTCTCTAATAAAGTAGTGTTATTTAAGTGTCTTCTCTAATAAAGTAGTGTTATTTAAGTGTCTTCTCTAATAAAGTAGTGTTATTTCAGTGTCTTCTCTAATAAAGTTGTGTTATTTAAGTGTCTTCTCTAATAAAGTAGTGTTATTTCAGTGTCTTCTCTAATAAAGTAGTGTTATTTAAGTGTCTTCTCTAATAAAGTTGTGTTATTTCAGTGTCTTCTCTAATAAAGTTGTGTTATTTCAGTGTCTTCTCTAATAAAGTAGTGTTATTTAAGTGTCTTCTCTAATAAAGTAGTGTTATTTCAGTGTCTTCTCTAATAAAGTTGTGTTATTTAAGTGTCTTCTCTAATAAAGTAGTGTTATTTAAGTGTCTTCTCTAATAAAGTTGTGTTATTTAAGTGTCTTCTCTAATAAAGTAGTGTTATTTCAGTGTCTTCTCTAATAAAGTTGTGTTATTTCAGTGTCTTCTCTAATAAAGTTGTGTTATTTCAGTGTCTTCTCTAATAAAGTTGTGTTATTTCAGTGTCTTCTCTAATAAAGTAGTGTTATTTAAGTGTCTTCTCTAATAAAGTAGTTATTTAAGTGTCTTCTTATAAAGTAGTGTTATTTAAGTGTCTTCTCTAATAAAGTAGTGTTATTTCAGTCTCTTCTCTAATAAAGTAGTGTTATTT
This sequence comes from Notolepis coatsorum, assembly GCF_963971535.1. Taxonomy (NCBI): domain Eukaryota; kingdom Metazoa; phylum Chordata; class Actinopteri; order Aulopiformes; family Paralepididae; genus Notolepis; species Notolepis coatsorum. The sequence goes on from NC_140182.1 coordinate 14,026,331, forward strand.
AAGTGTCTTCTCTAATAAAGTAGTGTTATTTAAGTGTCTTCTCTCATAAAGTAGTGTTATTTAAGTCTCTTCTCTAATAAAGTAGTGTTATTTAAGTGTCTTCTCTAATAAAGTAGTGTTATTTAAGTGTCTTCTCTAATAAAGTAGTGTTATTTAAGTGTCTTCTCTAATAAAGTAGTGCTATTTAAGTGTCTTCTCTAATAAAGTAGTGTTATTTAAGTGTCTTCTCTAATAAAGTAGTGCTATTTCAGTGTCTTCTCTAATAAAGTAGTGCTATTTAAGTGTCTTCTCTAATTAAGTAGTGTTATTTAAGTGTCTTCTCTAATAAAGTAGTGTTATTTAAGTGTCTTCTCTAATAAAGTAGTGCTATTTAAGTGTCTTCTCTAATAAAGTAGTATTATTTCAGTGTCTTCTCTAATAAAGTAGTGCTATTTAAGTGTCTTCTCTAATAAAGTAGTGCTATTTAAGTGTCTTCTCTAATAAAGTAGTGTTATTTAAGTGTCTTCTCTAATAAAGTAGTGTTATTTAAGTGTCTTCTCTAATAAAGTAGTGTTATTCAAGTGTCTTCTCTAATAAAGTAGTGTTATTTAAGTGTCTTCTCTAATAAAGTTGTGTTATTTAAGTGTCTTCTCTAATAAAGTAGTGCTATTTAAGTGTCTTCTCTAATAAAGTAGTATTATTTCAGTGTCTTCTCTAATAAAGTAGTATTATTTCAGTGTCTTCTCTAATAAAGTAGTGCTATTTAAGTGTCTTTCACTAATAAAGTAGTGTTATTCAAGTGCATGTCTTCTCTAATAAAGTAGTATTATTTAAGTGTCTTCTCTAATAAAGTAGTGCTATTTAAGTGTCTTCTCTAATAAAGTAGTGTTATTTAAGTGTCTTCTCTAATAAAGTAGTGCTATTTAAGTGTCTGCTCACAGGGGTCTTCTACTTTTGTCCTAAGAGGAATGTAAAGCTACAAATAACCTAGTAGAATTAGTGACTGTGAGTCATGTGACTGTGTTATACGTGTGTTTCGGTGCTTAGGCCTCCATGATTGTTTCCATCTTCACCAGACCCTCCAGGATTTAGCGATTCAGCGATCACGGAGATGTAATGCAAATTCAACCAAGCCCTGCAATATTTGTGACAACTTGCAAATTTGACCAATCCCTGCAATATGTCCGCATACAATGGTCAAGCTGTTTGCAGTTTTCTGGTTCTGGTTGTCATAGCCAGTTTACTTTGCATAAACTAAAATTGCAATAATTTTTTCATGGACTCGCAATTTGCACAATTTCCTGCAATCAAAGAATCAATAATAAAAAATACAAAAGCTGCAGCAGAATTTAGCATTTCAGGTCACGACAATCACAAAGTAACTCTGTCTGTACATACACACGACAAGAAATGAGAGAAAATGCACAGCAACGAAATACAAGTTTAGACAACATCAGAGAAGTACTGATTCAGAGTCATCACCGTAACCACCACCCACCATTCAACTGTAATATATACTGTATCAGAAAGAACCTGGCAGCAAATTACATATTCAAGCCCTTTAGCAAACAGTTAATTGTGTTGGTCCGCGGGTACAATACAGCACATACCACTTGAGGACCTAATTAGTGTAATTTAAAGGTGAATATGAATGTACTGTATATGCAAACTCTTACATTGATATGGGTTGAGCATCTCTGACCAACAGCACAACCTCAACCAGCAGTTGTATTTTCCATATGACAGTTTAACGGTCTGTTTTGCTGACTAATAACAAGGGTCACCAGGCTATAAGGTAAAACAAGTATTGACGTAGCAATGGCACCCTTGGGGGGACTGTATTTGTGTATTTGCAGCAAATGCCTATTGGCTTTCCAGACATTTAACTGTTCTAGTTATGTGCTCTTAATTAATTCTTCCACTGACAAACGATTGAGGCAGTGGAAATCTTTGTTTTATGGGTTGACTGTATCGACTATTTGCTGCCTAACCCTCCCTGGGAAAAACAGCCTTGAAAAGAATATTAGATATTGATTCACTTTCAAACTATATAGTGTTAACGTCATCACCAGCATATCATGCCGTGCCGCCACTGACATATTATGGGATATATCACGTTCAGAAACCACATTATAATTCTTTCATATTTTGATTGCCATGTTGATTTGCTGGTAATCAGCTCTCTGGCGCCCATTTACAACATGCCATAGTGCACCCATTGTCGTTGATATACCTATGTATTAATTTCTAATAAGCCCTTTCATAGCTCATGAACCGTTTGTCGTAGAGACTTATGGGAGGTGTTAATGAACTTAAAGTTTTAAAGGTGTATTCCACCCAGTAGTGTAAGAGTGTGTAATACTGTAATAGTATAACAGTGTGTAAACGTGTCATAATGTAATAGAGAAATAGTGTAATAGTATTTAATAGTGTAATCGTGTCATAGTGTGTAATGGTGCTAGTGTAATAGTGTAATAAGAATAATGTGAGGAGATCTGCTTTCATTGGTCTATGTTTGCCCCGCCCCCCGACACTTAAGCCCAGCCAGGGGTGTAGGCTATACTAGAAAAGAAATGGGTGGCTTCCGCCTGGTGATTTGTGCTCTACTGAGCGTGTCTTTCTAGTTAACATAGTCTCTCTTCGGCGTCCAACCGCTTCATGCTGCTCCGCATGGCTTTCCGATATTGTACGGTATGGTATTATTAACGTTACTGCTTCAGACAGTGTAGCTTTGTGCTGCTTCTCGTGGCTTTGTGTACTGTGTAATACTACTGAGAGACGGTGTTGTACTGTCCCACGCTATACTTGTGTCTCTTACTACATGCATGACGTCACTCCGCTGGTTTTCAAAGAACATCTTGACCCGGGGCTGCAGTTGGAAATCAGCCGGCAGGCTAAAACCGGCACCTGTACAGAAACGTTCATGTGCATCGTCCCTGCGAATAAATCATAAACTGAACGGAAATAAACCGACACTGTCCTCTCCTCACTGACACACCGTTTCTGAGACGCATGTGACAGTAAAAGCATGGCTTCATCTTCCCACACGGGAAACACAATGCGACCTATGCAGTAGATAACACGGAGCATTGAGTGCTGCTATGATCACTAATTGGAGGGCCCCCGCTCCTCAGGTTTATCTGGGCATCTGAATATTAATCCATTAATACCTGACCTACTTGAAATCCCACGGGAATATTTCTAAATGGACATCATCGTCGATGCTTCACCTGAAAAAGTCCATAGCCGGAGGAGGGGACCTCGTCGTGCGATTCTTTCCCGAGACCCAAATTAAATATGTACAGACCATCGGCGTATTTAGACCACTATCACTAGGGCACGTGCCCTAGTGATGATCATCTGTGCCCTAGTGATGAAAAAAAAAAAAAAAAAAAATGTTTTTTTTTTTTTTTTTTACCAATGTTTTTTATTTTCCCTTTTTTAACATGATCAAATGATCATTTAACATGATCAAATAATTATTATAATATTTTTTACTTCGCTTTGAAATATTATAGTGAAATATTTTGCACTGCATTTATCTTGTTGAAATCCTCCAACAGGCTCTTTTTTGTAAGTTGACTGGTTTGCACACCAATAATACAGTGCAATAATAGAATAGTAGAATAGATAGTAAAATTATGCAATAGAATGGCCAGAGTAAAATAGTGCTACAGTACAATCAACAGCGGGGTGTATTAGAAGGCTATGGTGAAGAGGTACGTTTTTAGCTTATTTCTGAAAATATTAAGAGATCTAGCTTCCCTAATGTCCATAGGTAGTGTGTTCCATAACTTTGGTGCATAGTTAGCAAAGGCTGCATCCCTGATTTTCTTTAGACTGTGGCTTGGAACCTTCAATAGACCAGTAGTAGATGATCACAATGTTTATACTTTGTATATAAGGAGGAGGACCTTGAAATCAATTCTAAATGTTACCAGAAGCCAGTGTAGGTTACTTACTTGTAACTTCGGGTTTGATCCAAGGAGTAAGTTGCCCCATATTGCTCTGTAACATTTCTCTTTTTGTTATAGGACCGACTAGTAGGATTTCAGTTTTGCCCTCATTTAATTTTAGGAAGTTGTTCGTCATCCATTTGTTTATTGCTAAGAGACAGGCGGAAATGGAGTTCATAGCTGTGTGATCATTTGGTTCAGCGGAGATGTACAATTGTGTGTCATCTGCGTAACTATGGAAACATACATTGTGCTTTCTAATGATGTCTCCTCAATGTTCAATGTTCAATGCAATGTTCAATGCAAGTAAAGCACTTTAAACTTTAAGTATGACTAAATGCTTTATTGACTATATATATAGTAACTGTTCCAAAATGCATAGATTTCTATGTATTTTAGGGGTTTGGGTGGCTAGCTCTTTTTAATATAAATGTCAGATTGTTTTATTTATTTCATAGATTTCTATGCATTTCAGGAGTTTGGGGGGCTGGCTCCCCAAAATAATTAAATAACATAACCCTAACCTAACCCTAAAACCGAAATAAAGTTAAAAAAAAATAGTTACAAAATCCACCCATTTTCGCCCACAAACCGGCCAAAACCGTCCAAATTTTTTTCGTAGTTGTTGGTGCCCTTCTGTGCCCTACTGAAGTGCTGGGTCTAGATACGCCCCTGGTACAGACACGACTTCTAACACATTTTTCTGCCCGCAGGATACCAGTATTGGAATTCAATCAAGGGGAATTAGATATGTCGGGCACCTTGTTAGCGAGCCCATGGTAGGGAGACGGTCTTTTTTTGCACATCCACCCTCCCTCCTCTCGCAGCTGTTCGCCGGAGCAACTGGGGAAAATTCATGAGCAAAAACACACAACCATGCCAATCGATGGCTGGGCACCATCAGTGATGCAGGGAGGAAGTAGTACATTAGCTGAGCAAGGAGTAACTGCGAGAGGGTGAGACGGAACATTGTTTCACCCATTCACTGCCACACGACAGAATTAGGTTAACCCTTTACTATCACACAACCGACGGTCGTGTGTGTATTGTCGCAGTGAAAGGGTTAACCGTTTGGTAGTGCGGCAGTGAAAAGGTTAAACAAACAGGTTTGAACCCAGGGACATATAGTGCTTGTGGTTTAACAGAAAAAATAAAATAAAAAAACATCACATTTGACAAGTGTATCAGCACAACTTCATGTATCATCAGCGTTTTAACGGCACCTGTGTCCGAACGGCCGCGCGGACATGCTGTCTGTTATCACTTAATAAACGCGGGGCTAATGGCAGAATATCGCTTAGACTGCTCTAAGAGAGTCGTAGAGAGGCCTGCTTAATGGCCGCATGCGTAATTTTTCCTCTTACCATAAGTGGGGTGATAGTACTGTGGTATAAAACTAGGCCAGAATGAAGTTAATAAATAAAAGAGGATAGGCCTAACGTGAGAAAAGCCTGAGCCTTAGAGAGCAGAGGCCTACATTTGGACGTCTCTGTATTTCTGTTGGTTCTTCCGAAGTCCTGTAAAAGGGTTCTATTGAAGGAACACGCCAACATTTTGGGAAATTAGCTTACCGTCTGCTCCAGAGATAGACAAGAGGATAGATACCAGTTTCCTCTCTGTACATTCAGTACAAAGCTATCTGGCTGCACGTTAGCCTAGCTTAGCACAATAAATTGAAGCGCACAGTGCCGGTTAGCCTTCGGGAAAGGCGTTAGTTGGACCATGCCTAGGCTAACCGGCACTGTCCGCTTCCATTCATTGCGCTAAGCTAGGCTAACGTGCAGCCAGATAGCTTTCTACTGAACGCACAGAGAGGAAACTGGTATCTATCTTCTTGTCTCTCTCTGGAGAAGACGGTGAGCTAATTTCCCAAAATGTTGCCGTGTTCCTTTAAGTGATATACGCTAACCATTGCATATTTCCTTTGTGAATGACTGGATTTACTTTGGTGTGTGATGACATGTGGTGTGGTCTCATCATAATTTGGGGTATCTTTTCTACATAGTGTCTATATTAACATATGTATTGCTAGTATTTATGTATCTACAGCTGGTACTGTGCCGGTAGCATTGAGAAAACAATATATCAGTCCTTCCATTTTTTTTGATCGTCGTAATAAAAAATGCTCGATTTTGCACTGGCTTTTCTCCAAAATTGCGATGGATGTGTGCTATGCTTGCTAATTATGCTAACTGTTAACGTTAATGTTTTTACTAATTAGGCTAACTGCTAATGTTATAATGCAGTGTTGATAACAGATTGTCCAAAGGAGCCGTCTACCAACAAAGATTTCGTTTCATCAGAGAGCAAATTTATTCACAAAATGGATCACCATTCAAGAGTGTTATTGAGCACTCCTGTGACCGATAAGTACTTGTGATTACTTTCCCAAACCATTTTGTGACCGCACACAGATGCAGCTACATCTACAGTACACCCATATATACGGCTCTGGATTTTGGCATTTAATGTGGAGAAATTGGGTGAATTTAGCAAAATTGCAAGCCCCTGCAAATATCAGTTTGGTTGATATTTATGATTTCCTGGAGGGATTGATATATGTTTGCTTGTATACCCACATTTAAAAAGTATGAATACTAAATAATTATAGAACTCAAAACGCAAGTATTGTTCTGTAATGTTAAATAAAATAAGAATAGTTCAATCGCATCACATTTCTTTTAAAAAGTGAAATTAGGACTACCAGACTTATGAATATTACACATCACTGCCACAAAAAATAAATATATTCCCATGGTGTCTCTTCTATTTAATGTAAAACATGGTTCAATAATGCCAGAGAATACTTTAAAACCAAGACAGCAGGTAACGTCCTCAGTTGGGCCCCAGCATATAACATCTATATACCATCTTGTGTGATCAACCGGAAAAGAAATGCTGACGCTATGACATCCTCCCACCACTAGGATTGCATGACTAAGGCAATGTAACAACAGACCGCACTGTACCATTTCCTGTTTTTGGTGTGTATATAACAGCAGGAATCCTCATCTTCTCCAATATATTTTCTCATGGTTAAATAATACTCTTTCCACTGTCAAAATCATCAGACAGCTTAAAAAAAAAGGCAGAGCCACTCGACTTGGTTCAAATGAATGGGACAGACCAGCAGCGTAAGGATATAGCTCGGTGTGTATCCACAGTTTATGATGGGCAATGTGACCACATTTTTCAGTGTTAAATAAGGTTTTCTACAAAGATACAACATATAAAACTGTTAAATATATAACTTTTAGGCTTTTGAAAATACATTTAATGTTTCCTTCCCCCCCAAACAGATATTATGACAGCTTCTTTTTATCCTCTCTCCCCCCCCCTACACTTTGTCTCTAGTGTGAAATGATTAGCTTTGTTTCACTATAACCAGCCATGCTGACTGCATAATTTGTCCAAATGTAGCAATTGAAAAATGTAAATTCTGATTTAAAGCGACATTAACTAAGGTTTCTTTTCCCCCCGTTCGTTTGGAATGAGGACCATTTAGAATCAAGCACATGTTTTAGCGGCCCAGTCTACACGCTCTGCACCGCTGCGACTCTCATGACTACCAAACTACCACTAAACTACGTGCTAATTCTAGGTAAATGTACACGGTCGAGTCTTAACACGATCCACATTCCACACGATGTTAAATCTTAGTTAACGAGGCTTTAATGTACAGTATGTTCAAAATAGAGCAGTGAGTACACAAGTACAATTAGGTTGTTCCAAGAGAAACGTCAACAAGTTATACAATATCCCTTGACTTACTCTCTCGCCGTACAGATTTTTTTTTTGTCATCAACTTGTATACAATATTACTCTGCGCAATAAGTCACTTATATCACAATGTGTTCATTTGTTTACATGTATGTAGCATTGTCTTGAGTAAGCGGGAACACGGACGGGGCTGCAACTTGGAATAAGTTACGCAAGTTCTCCGTTCCCCCCTTTTCACCTACAGTCCCTTTAGTCCTCCCGAAACACTGTATCGTTGGCTTTGTTTATCTTTGGTCTGTAAAAAAAAACAATACAGAGAGTGTGCCAAACGAAGACATTTCCGAAAAGCAAATCTTGCCTTGTGTCTTCGGAGTTGAGCTTGGGCCAGATCCAACAGTGTTCGCCGTGACCTACTTTTAAAATCTCTGGAAGAAAAAAAAAGAATAAAGAAATTCTCCCACGGAATCCAAATCCAAAGTCCTTTGTGTTTTTAGTTCTTCTAGTTCCTGGAGACAATAAGCTACGGCAGGCCTTTGATCGGCAGCGTGGGTTCAACGTGGCAAGACGGGGAGCGCCGGCCTGCCTCTGACGGCGTAGGATGATGGTGGGCGGATGGCTGAGGATGATAGGCCGACGGATGCCCCGCGCTGCGATGGACGATGGACTATGGGAAGCGGCTTGTTGCGCACCATTCCCTCCCCCGGGAGCGCCTGCTGTCCCCGCCATCGTCAGGAGACCTGGGGGGGGGGGGGGGTGAAAACAACACAGCGTCTGTTAGGATGAGAGGAGTGGGGAGGGGATAGACTCAGGTAGAGTATCCATAATCACCACATACACCATTGGGCCTTGCTAATGTGAGTGCACTTCTGCTTGTTTAGTTTAGTTTATTTGACAATTATTAAAATACAGTACATGTTACACAACAAGTCATGCATCCTAAAAAATTATCAAGGATAGCACGGAAAAGGCACAAACTAATTTCCATTATGGTCCTTGGTCTCAGCAGCACATAGTATTTACATTATTATCATCAGCCTGCAGTATATTATATTAAAAAGTAATTATTAATAACATATGTACAAAATGTATAGATCTCATACACTAAAGCAGGAAGCCTCCCTCCCCTGTCAGTCTCCTGAGTTACTCTGGCACATTTTCCAGGAGCCATTTTCTTACGTTCACCTTGAAACTATACAGGTTCAAGCCCTGTTTGAGGGTCAAAGGCAGCTCATTCCACCCTGTGCTCCTGTGTGAGCCAATGAGCGCTGTCCCATCTTTGTTCTACACCTTGGAGGATGCGGGTTTGCTGAGCTAGATCTGGTTCTGTGGCTGTGTGATTCCCTAACACTAGGACAATAGTTGCTCAAATATTTGGTTTGATTATTTTGTGCACCATGTTGAGCCTAAGCTGGGCTAGTCTGGCCTCAACTGGTATGTCTAAGCAACGCATGGGCTGTCATCGGTAAAATGACAAGCCCGGTCGCTTGGACCAACGTAGCACATTTGCTACAGTACACTGCACTCCGGGAAACAGGGTATTGGATTGAACCTATACCGTATATATTCGCTATTGACAATATGCTGTCACACTGCATTATTCTTGCTGACATGCACACATATGCCAAGACAAGAATCATGAATTCCTCTATCTATCCGTGATCTGTATCTATAAGGAGGGGGGGGGGGGGGGGGACCTGGTACCATCTGCCTCAATTACAGCACCTTGTTAATTGGATCAAAGAATGGATGCTTTTCCCTTTTTTTTGGCCCTCTATTCTCGAAGCCGGTGTGATGCTCGTTCCCGCTAATGAACCCCCCCTAATGCTTCCAAGCTGTTGCTTAGGTGTACAATTAGACACGCGGAAATGTAAATGAAGTTGAGGATATTTTCCTGCAAAGCAAGAACCACGGCATCCCAGCAAGCCCCTAATTCAATTTGGGCTACCGTCCCGACGGTTAACGCGACGACCCGATATTACCGGGGTTAAAATGTGTGACGGATCTTCCTCCGCAGCTTTTTAAAAGCAATCAGGCTTATTCCGGAGGCTCGCTATAGACGTACGGTTTTCGTCACGGTGGCCCCCTTCGTGGCGCAAGCGTGTCACGGCAAGGGCCGACACTTCCCTGTGAGCGATTAGGATACCGGCTCGTCGTGAAGAGAATCTCCGGAAGAGCGTCAAGAAAGAGAGAAGCAAGCTGGTGTCCCCGCACCTCCTCCAGGGTCACCGCCATGTAGGGCTGACCCCGATCAGTTCAATAGTCGACTAATTGATGGAAAGGAGCCGTAGTCGCAAACAATTATAATAATCTTCTTTTAATAATTTAATTTTTTTTGCATTTCCAAAGGCAAAGAGGCCTAGAAGCGTGGCTAGCGCTAATGGCACCTATACCAGAGAGGCTAATTGCCTAAGAAAACGGGCACAGAGGCACTGAAAGAGGATTTCACCCATCTAATGAACACAGAGACTAGACAAATATCAAGATGTGTCCATCAGTGGACCAATTGCATGCTTTCGCAGAGGACAAGAAGCCTTCCGTCGACTCCTTCAGACATTAAGCACCCCTCACAGCCCAAATGGAATGATAAAAAAAATATTTGAATCTTTTTTTTTATTTAAAAAAAAGGTAGTCGACTATCGGCAAATTTCGGCCAATCAAAGTTGAATATACAAATCCTTAGTCGAGTTCAGCCCTACCGTAAATCCATCGAGAGGAGGCCTTTGGAAAAACAATAATCCTCCAGAATGCACACATGTTACAAAATGCACGTATGTTATTCCCATGATGTTAAAGAGTCAAATAGATATTTGTCAACATGAACCACTCAACCCCCCGGGACTAGAAACCAAATAATCTAGGTGACATCCTGAGCTGTGATCAAGAGACAATACCAGGATTTGACACAGAATTAAAAACTGCCCCTGGACAGGATAACTCAGGGTGATTATATGTGGATATTGGCGCATTTTCTAGTACCTTTTAGGGGTTATTTAACTGAACTGTCAAAGACCACAGGAATAGGGAGCGGCTGGGTAGCGCAGTGGACTAAGCACTCGCCTACCACTGCAGAGACTCTGGGATCGAATCCAGCTGTCAGCGGTACCTCCGGCTTGGTCAGTCGTCCCTACTAACACAATTGGCAGTGTTAGCGGCTGGGAAGCCGGTGGGGTATGTATCCTGGTCGTTGTAAACTGCGACTCCCACTGGTTGGTCGGGGCGCCAGTTCAGCCTCTGCACGCATTACGTTCCCCCAGTGAGAATCCTCTCTGTCAGGTGAAAAGAAGCGGCTGGCGACGCCACATGTATCGGAGGAGGCATGTGGTAGTTCTACACCCTCCAGAGGCCGACAGTGGCGCAATGCGCGCAACGACCAGGAAGGGAATTGGCATGATGACTAAATTGGGATGGGTGAAAAATACAGAAAACCGCCAAAAAGAATAGGGATAGGATACAAATTTTCTTTTTTAGGTTGGACTTTCCCTTTATGAGTGAGGGAAATACATTTTTTCAGTCAAGCATTACATCTGTCTCATCCTGTGAATCACAGTTGGTTCATATCCAACACTCGGAGTCCGCTGCACCAAAATGCATGACATGACATTTCGAAATTTGAAAATGTCCTTTTAGAAAAGTGAAACCACAGGAGAATGTGGCCAGTGAATATATTTTACCGGTTCCTTTTGAAAGGGAGCTTTTCCATAATTGCTTCCAGCTGAAGACTCAGAACAAGTTCACCGTTTGGGGATGTTGAATTATTTATTCATCCCCGTTTTGTTTGCCTGCAACAGGGAATCCAAAAAAAGAACCAAAACAGTCAAACGAGGATGACCCGGATTATATTAGGAGGCAATAGCGGATTGGCCATCGGGAGTACCAGGAGTCCCGGAGGGGCCGGTTGCTCTGTGGGGGCGATGGAGCTGCTGCTCCGTGATACAAAAAAACCAGAGCGAGAGAGTGATGCGTCTTCGGCCCACTTTGATCCTCCCATCAGCTCACCTCCTCCTGGATATGACTACGGCATTTTAAGTAGGCTAGTCTCCCAATTTAGATTTTTTTTGCATTTTAAACAGATGATAATTATATGCAGTTAATTATATTGTTTACACTGCTGATTCTCATCTTTACTATCATTGTATTGCCTATATTTATGTCTTCTATTATTACCCTGCTCATATCTCCCCTGCCCCCGTCCCCCATTCTGCTATGACACCCGGATTTCATCAATAAAGGGGATCAATAAAGTTATATATTATCTTATCTTAAGCCATTAAAATGTCATTTTCCATTACTTACTTACCACTGACCTATGAAGATCTGACCCTCTCCTCTGAACAAACTACCAATTGATCTCCGGCCGCATACTCTGCATCTGGGCGCACATTATTGTGTCAGTGGAAAGCTAACGTGAAGCTAAAATGGCTAAAAATGTATTATAAAAACGCTAGGGGTGGGACTCGATTAAAATTTTGTATCGAATTAATTTGAGACTTTATAGTTAATTAATCGAAATTAATCACATTTTAATCGCATATCAATATTTGATGCGAAAAGCAACATTTTTCAATTCAAATGAATTTTGGTATACAAGTGAATCAATGAATATACATTATACATACGTTTAAGCAGCAAAATCCTGTATTAGCTACTACACAGACCAACAGATCAATGCAATTTTTAACAAAGTGCAGCAATTTGAGCAATAATATATATATATATAGCGCAAAGGACCTTTTGTAAACTCAAGCACTTTCGAGGTAAAAGTAAAACTCAGTACTTTCAAGTACATTCCAGAACAATTGACCATTGGAAGAAAAAAACTCTTGATTGATCTAGATTTCTCTTATTTTTTTCAGTATTCTGTATGAACAAACCAAACTAAGAAAAAAAGTCATTTGCGATTTATTATACTTTATACTTATAGCACATGCATGAGTCTCCTTTGAAAGGTAACATTCTTCTTACACAATAAATAAAAATCACTATGCGATTAAATGCATACCTTTTTTTACTTTTAATTCTTTCTGTAGTTAATTAATCACAATTAATCACAAAAAGTCCCAGCCCTAAAAAACGCAAGTATGAAGAAGAGTAGAAGCTACGGGATCAAAGAATCTGTGTTGCGTTTCTCTGCTTTGTGAAAACACCCAACGTCCTGTAACAAGGCCCGCTGACTTTCCTGAAGCAGGCAAGATAACAAAGAGAGAGAAAAGAGAAAAGTCAAACAGCACCGACCTGCCCCCTCGGATCGCTGTTTCCAGGTAGTACACAGAGCCCGATAACAAGAGCATTGTGTTGCAGGAATGCCACACATCCCACTGAATGGGCTAAGTCCAAAGTTTATCGCCTGCTAACCGTGTGTGTGTCTCTCTCCCCTCTCTCTGTCTCTCTCTCTGTCTCTCTCTCTCTGTCTCTCTCTCTCTCTCTCTCTCTCTCTCTCTCTCTCTCTCTCTCTCTCTCTCTCTCTCTCTCTCTCTCTCTCTCTCTCTCTACCCTGTTCTCCCACCTGGAGAACTGTCTCTCACTCTCTCTCTGTCTCTCTCTCTGTCTCTCTCTCTCTCTCTGTCTCTCTCTCTCCCTCTGTGTGTGTGTGTGTGCGTGTGTGTGTGTGTGTGTGTGTGTGTGTGTGTGTGTGTGTGTGTGTGTGTGTGTGTGTGCACGTGTGTGTGTGCGTGTGTGTGTGTGTGTGTGTGTTCTGTGTGTGTGTGTGTGTGTGTGTGTGTGTGTTCTGTGCCTCCCCTCTCTCTCCCTCCCGTCCTCCCACCTTGGGGGAGAGATAATCTAAAGCTCCAGTTATGGACTGTGAGGAGATCAGGCTGTAGTCTTGACACTGTAGGCATTTTAATTGCCAGGGAAATAATAAATGATAGTAAGTATACACTGCTTGTAATTTTGCCATTATGTATCGATAGTTAAGGTTGCCATGGTAATACGTTCCAGTAGCCAATACTGGTACAGCACACAGCACGTGATCTTGCTTTTTCACAGCTAGGGTTGGGCGATGTCTACCGAATTGGCAGATGACAATTGCGATGGACGATGATATGGTCGCCGCTGGTGATGTAACTGCACATTATACCAGTGAATTAAAAGGGGAAAAAAACAAGATGTTGGGCTCAGCGGTCAATGGCTGTCCGCCATGGGGGATGGGCGACGGCCCAACCCAACTCATAGTGTGTAAATCATAGATATCTATAGAACACTAGATAGCTTAAGGCGGAGTCACCAGCGTCACTGAACCGCCGCCATCTTGCCAGGGGCAGCCTTGAGTGAGAGTGAGTGAGCTGCACAGACAAAAATACTCATAACTCGCTGAAATATTGACGGATTTACAAACGGGTTGGTTTGCTATAAACATCAAAGATGTAGTTATGATACTGCATACTTATAAAAAATAAATAAAAAAATTTAAGTTTTTTTTTTTTACAAACCGCTTGAATCATAGCCACGTTAATAATGCTTGTAATAAACCAAACCGTTTGTAAATCCGTCAATATTTCAGCGAGTTATGAGTATTTTTGTCTGTGCAGCTCACTCACTCTCACTCAAGGCTGCCCCTGGCAAGATGGCGGCGGTTCAGTAACATCGCTCTCCATTGGCCGGCAGCGCAGGCAAGCTATCTAGTGTTCTATATATATCTATGGTGTAAATCGCTTATTTGTAGCCTGATGTTGGTTTGGTTGAGGAATGGCGTGTCTTGGTGAGGTGACTCGTTCAGAAATTTTTCGTCAACGTGGCCTAGAGCCACTATTATGTATCCATCCATTATGCTTGTTAACCCTTTCACTACCACACTATCAAAGGGTTAACCCTTTCACTACCACACTACCAGCAGGTTAACCCTTTCACCGTGACACTACATAAGGTTAACCCTTTCACTGCCACACAACAAATGGTTAACCCTTTCACTACCACCCTACAGAAGGTTAACCCTTTCCGTACCACACTACCAATGGTTAACCTGTCTGTAGTGTGGTAGTGAAAGGTTAACCTGTCTGTAGTGTGGTAGTGAAAGGTTAACCTTCTGTAGTGTGGTAGTGAACGGGTTAAGTGGTGGTATTAAAGGTCACATTATGACAAACTCCCATTGTCAGTGTTTGTACAGTACATACAGTTGGGTCTTTGATGGGCCTACTAACACCCAAACTGTGAAATAAGACAATCCAGTCGGATTTTGCTGGGCCGCCTAGGTCCAAAAACACGTGATGCAACAAGCCATTCGGCTTTGCCTCTCTGTCATAACGTCAGTCGGGGATCAACAGGCTTACAAAACGGTGGCTCGCTCATAAACGTTCTCGTTTTCCACAAAATGATTATCTAAAAGATGTTTACGACAACGTTTTAGGCAACAAGCGAAGCATATGCGATTGCTGGATATTACCTCATATTCGATCTGCAATGCCTAGATTGACAGTTTGATCTGAATTTTCACGAGCCACGCGCCTGGCGTTCTATACGCACTGTTCCTGGAGCACGGCCAAGGACTTGAGCACGGCGGCGGGGAAGAGGGAGCAGCTCATTTGCATTTTAGTGGGGCAGCTTCGTTGAAGAATTGTGCACTTTGTGATAAAAGCGTCAAACTTGGTACATATCGCTGCTGGCGGGACAAAACCTCATAACTCCAAAAACCCAACTTTTCAGCTGATGAAAAAAACGAACACAGATTTGAGGGTGAATAGAGTTAGGAGGTTTAGACAGATGATCGGTTTAATGCTCTCCCATTGTTTAAACTTTGTAAAACCCACACACATATGGAGGATGATCTACGGAGTTGATTTATATAAAAAAATGAAATAAAATAAAATTTAGTTATGAGGTTTTGTCCCGCCAGCAGCGATATGTAGCTTACTATATTTAGAAGAAATATGGATATTGGGCCACTGCAAATTCGCACCCTAGTGGCCATGGCAGGCATCAACGTTATTAGATCGCTTTTAGGGCGGCTGTCCCGCCCCGAAATTTCATATCAGCCATTATGGAAAGTCAGCGGGAATGTTACCTTTCCAGAGATACAAATATTATTATTTTTAGTCCAAATAGAACCAGAGATATGGCATTTTACATATTTAATGTCACCAATGCATGTTGAAAAAACATTCAATATGTAAAATGGCATATCTCTGGTTCTATGTGGACTAGAACAATAACATTGGTATCACTGGAAAGGTAACATTCTCATCTGTATTTCCACAATGGCTGATATGAAATGGTAATGTTAAGCTAAGCTTCCAGACAGAGAAACATCCTGTCGAGAACAGGACTGAAACAGAGGGGTATAGAGGCTGCTAGAATGATAACAGGACTGAAACAGAGAGGTATAGAGGCTGCTAGAATGATAACAGGACTGAAACAGAGGGGGTAGAGAGGCTGTTAGAATGAGAACAGGACTGAAACAGAGAGGTATAGAGGCTGCTAGAATGATAACAGGACTGAAACAGAGAGGTATAGAGAGGCTGCTAGAATGCATAATCTGAGTGGTTGGTATGTTCAGCAAAAAAACTCAAAAGACCTCAGAGACCAATACTAATTATTGAAAAGGAGTCAAATATGTCGATGGGGCATATCATGGTGGAGTATCCGTCAAGGTAAATTTTTTAGTCCCAGTCTGTCCCTGTTATAGGAGGTGCCTATCCCACTGCCTATTCCTGCCCAGCAGGGGTCAACCATTTAATTGTGGCTTACATTTTTGCCACAATACCTGATTAAGCAAAGATCAAGCGCATCCGTCGCAACTTTTCACAAGGTGACAAACCGGCTTTTAGTGTTCAAAACATTTGCAATCAATCCATCGCTCCGAGATTTCAATCACAGTTCCTTGCTTACAATTCAAACCCCCCGACATCTGAAAAAACGCTCTCAATACTTCATCAGACAGCGTTACATGATCATTACGGACGGGGGAAGGTGTAATTTGCCGTCACAAAGGGGTAATCATGCATTGTGGAGGAAGAAGAATTCATTTGTACCTTGCTGTGTTGCTCTAGGCTGCCAGGCCATGTGATGGGTGGTTTTTTCCACATGTCTGTCCTTGAAAAGTGGTTTACTTTTGGCTGTGTGTCTGTCTGTCTGGGGGCACCTCCTCTCTTGTCTGTGTGTATGCTGTCATAGGGCCTGAAATCACAGGAAAGGTACTTTGCATTTATTTTTTATATGCATATGGAGGCGAGTAAAGCATGGTCTCTTCTCAAAGATCAAAGATAGCAAAACACAATTTCATTTGGGAAGCAAATATACTGCAAAATAACTGCCACAGTCGCTCTCATGATACAAATAAACAGAATACATTGTGACTTTTCTGGTATCAGTTTTGATTGAAAAGCTCCATTGAAAATGTTTTATTGTTTTTATTTGAAGAATTGGTTGAGGGACGTGCACTGTAGTGAAGAGAGAGAGAGAGAGAGGGAGAGAGAGAGAGAGAAATTACATTTACCAGATAAAAAATATGACTCAAGATTTTAACAATATGCAAAACAGTTCAACAACTGGGTGTACAAAGATAATATTAAGATCAATTTAGCAAGATGATATACTTTGTTATAAAGTATAAAGAAACACACTTGTTTTTATAGGTTGCGTCTGACGATAAATCCAACCAGTGGCAATGTTGAAAGTGTAACAGTAATCCATAGAGAATGGCATCAAAGCCTGCGGCAACTGATCAAAGATGCAACATCTTCTAAAGGAGCACTGTGTGCATACTGCAAATCACTGAGAAACAAACAATTCCGTATTGAAGGAAGTCGCTTTTGAGTAATTGACCATTATTCACGTTCCGGATATAATTCCTTTCCACCCTGTTCCCTCCCAAGGTATATATACAGGCACTTTAAGGCAATATGCACTTTAAATGGAGCACTGAGCTCTTTTATGCACTGTAGCACTGTTGCGCATTTTTTTTTTTAAATGTTTGTGAAATACTTCTTCTACTTCAGGGATTGCATTGTATGCATTCTTGTATGTTTTTATATTGTATGTTTTTTCCACTGTTTTATGCTGAAATGAGCATTGCACAGAGACACATCCCAATCAACCATGTGTTGAAATGGCAATAAAATATCTATCTATCTATCTATCTATCTATCTATCTATCTATCTATCTATCTATCTATCTATCTATCTATCTATCTATCTATCTATCTATCTATCTATCTATCTATCTATCTATCTATCTATCTATCTATCTATCTATCTATCTATCTATCTATCTATCTATCTATCTATCTATCTATCTATCTATCTATCTATCTATCTATCTATCTATCTATCTATCTATATATATATATATATATATATATATATATAATATAAAAACAATGTAGTTGTACTTGGTGTGTGAGTGCATGTTGCGAGTTTAAGCTAATTTGTAAGTGCATAGGGAAATGTTATGACATTATGTGCGGCCCAGCTATGTTGTTAGCTGTTTGCAGCTAACTACACCCCAGTGATTGGTATTAGTCAATAGTCTGGGGCAAACAGATTCTCTGTGTATGCAGACAAACTCCCACTTCTAAACTGGGCCTGCTGTTCTGTTGGCATTAGATGAGCAGCTGTCTCGCTGTGGCAATGGTGTTAAAACTAGTGCTGTCAGGCGATTAAAAAAATTGATCTAATTCATTACAGGATTTGTAATTAATTAATCTAATTAATCACATTTTAATCGCATAACCATTTTATGCCTGATATTCTATATTCTATAATGATATTTCAAATGGCATGTGTCCGGATGGCAGAATTCAGTACTGTATCTACAAAACCGTCTGTATAATCATCTTCCCTTTATTCATTTTCTTAGATTTTTCAGGTCTGGTCAATTTTAGCATGGTGTTATTCACAGTCAAAGATAAAAAATGTTTTATTGATATTCTCATTTGGTTCATTACAATTTACTCAAGCCTAGTAACAGACACAGTATTTCTGACACTGGGAATACATTCCCTAAGATCCATAGATGTCCCTAGAATCAGATACCAAGGAGATGCGAATGGTCCATTTAAAAAAAAAAAAGTCTGTAAATGTGTATTCTACGTTCTTATGGAATTAATGAGATAAAAAAAAAAAAAATTAATAAAAAAAAATATATAATTTTTATATTTTTTATAAATGTTTAGTTAATTTTCATAACGCAATAATTTGCGGTGTAATTAATTAATCTAATTAACGTGATAAACTGACAGCCCTAGTTAAAACCTGCGTTATTTTCTTGGCTCAGTAGAAGCCCGGTGGCCCAATGGGATCAATTAGAGTAAGAGTACCAGCCTGGAGCGCCTGTCATGTGTTCATCTCTGTGGCGGTCCACTTGTCTCCCTGAACGGGATCATTTTTATTTTTTTTGTATTGTTATTTTTTTTTTTATATTATTTTGCTCTGTGTTTAGACACAGACTGACAGACAAAATCAGATGCCAGAGAGATGCCACACACACACACGCACACGCACGCACGCACGCACGCACACACACACACACACACACACACACACACACACACACACACACACACTCACACACACACACACACACACACACACACACACACACACACACACACACACACACACACACACACACACACACACACACACACACACACACTCACACACACACACACACACACACACACACACACACACACACACACACACACACACACACACACACACACACACACACACACACACACACACACACACACACACACACACACACACACACACCACACACACAAGAGAGGGACACACACCTGCGGTATGTAATAGAACATGTAACAATTCATGTGGTGTAAAACCAGACGCCCTGCAGACAAGACACCCAATGACAGGTAACACACATTCTGCTGGGTATTTGGACGGATTTTCAAAGCACAGATATGAATCCATGTGAAGTCATTCCACTACCTCCATGCCAACACATACGCAGTTATACATGATCACACTCCGCAGGAACGCACGCACGCACGCACGCACGCACGCACGCACGCACGCACGCACGCACGCACACACACACACACACACACACACACACACACACACACACACACACACACACACACACACACACACACACACACACACACACACACACACACACACACACACACACACACACACACACACACACACACACACACACACCTACTCACATACATAAACACATAATGCACATGCTCACACACTTTTAACTTTTATTTGTATAGTTGTGAGGACTATTGACTGCGTTCCATTGACTACATTAATTCCTTAGCCCTTGCATAAGCCTCACCACATGGATAACCTTACCCTAACCTTAACCATAACCCTAAACCCAAGCCCTGACCCTATCGCCTATTTTAAAGGGAGGACGAGCTAACATGTCACCAAATCAACCGATATAGTTCATCTTCTATCCTTGAGGGGGCATTTGGTGGAAGTGCAAGAGCACACACACACACACCACACACACACACACACACACACACACACACACACACACACACACACACACACACACACACACACACACACACACACACACACACACACGCACGCACGCACGCACGCACGCACGCACGCACGCACGCACGCACGCACACACACACACACACACACACACACACACACACACACACACACACACACACCACACACACACACACACACACACACACACACACACACACACACGCCTGCCGCCAAATATAATGGCTCATTACAATTGCTTGTTCCTCACACATAGTCTGTCACTAAGGCTTCACAGGAAGACCAATGGGCTAACCTGTACGACACCACAGACAAAGAGCTTTTTGTGAAAGCTTCGACCGATAATGATCAACTGTGTTGAAATTGTAGATCATAGCTTATTCAGAATATGAAATGTGCGTTCATTATGAATTGCTCTGTCTCTGCTAGTTTGATGGGTTTTAATAGAATGTGTAAGTCCAGCAACCATTCATTTAACTTACTTTATTTCACATGGATCATCCCAGTAATGAAATACGTGAGAAAAATAAACGTTATCACCCAATTTAGTCGTTCTGCCAATGACCTTTCTGCCGACAATACGTGAGAAAAATAAACGTTATCACCCAATTTAGTCGTTCTGCCAATGACCTTTCTGCCGACAACCAGGACTCATACCCCACCGGCTTCCCACCCGCGAACACTGCCAAGCCGGAGGTACGTACCTCTGACAGCTGGATTCGAACCCAGAGTCCCTGCAGTGGTAGTTGAGTGCTTAGACCTCTACGATACCCAGCCACACCAGTAAATAAATACTATTGAAATATACTGACTACTACTACTGCTGCTGCTGCTGCTACTACTACTACTACTACTACTACTACTACTACTACTACTACTACTACTACTACTACTACTACTACTACTACTACTACTACTACTACTACTACTACTACTACTACTACTACTACTACTACTACTACTACTACTACTACTACTACTAATAATAATATTGCTACTATTGTAGCTTTAAAAGCCTGCAGTTTTGTCAACTCTCTGTTGGTTCCATACTGTGGCTCCAATGAATGTACGGCCTTTGAAAGCCATATTTTCTGTGATGTCCAAAAGATGGTGATCACAGCAAAATATTAAAACATTGTTTACATCTTTTTAATACTTGGTATGGTAGACAAATCCGATTCTACCTTAGAATAAGTTCTAGAATCCCTTTGTGAGGCAAAGATCTGTGACAAATAATTCTATAAACAATGGAATAGGAGGTCTGTAACACTACTCTGCACACAACAGAGACAATAGTCAATGCGCATTATCATGTCATTAGCACACATCACTGCGCCCATCCTCACAATCAAATCATGGTAAAAATAAATAGACAGGGTGTGAACTGTCAGCTTATGCCAAGTAATTCTTGTGTTTTTAGTACCGTGCATACTGTTATCTGTGATTTTCTTGATCAATACGCTTGTTGGGTGTAAATTGGAAAACATAAGGGCTTGTTTCTTTTGGGAGTGAACATAATTGCTTTTTGATAAATAGCACCTAGCAATGAATATGTTTCGAGTGCATAACAATGTGCTCGATTACTATTTATTCATGTTCTGTGGCAAAACAAGGAGTAAAGCAGGGACGACCAAGAGAGCAGAGCAAGAAAGTGTATCATTAATGTTTCAAAGCAGATCCCAGCTCCTTAAAATATTAAAGGATGGCATAAAACACTCCTTTTTAATACCCTGTGTAACATGACAATAGAGTCTCATAAAACTCCCCAGACAGTGCCCATTGCAGCGAGGTTCACTACCATTCAGTGCAGATCTGTCAGCGGGTGGCCCAGGGTGATTTGTCTGCTATAAGTCAAACCTTTTGCCCCTAGCAAAAGCTTGTACACCTCTCTCTCCCCTCCTCATATCCCCTCTTTTCTTACGCCCCCCCCCCCCCACACACACACACCACCACCCATGACATATTTCGGTGCATCTGAGTTTCCGCAGCCCTATCACCCAGCAGTCGTATGCGTGGAGATTCAGCTAGAGTTTCCCCCATTGTTTGCTTAGCCTGAAAGCAGAGTATGGCACCGTTCACATGGCCCCCGACCGAGTATGGTGCGTATAAGCTGGAAGACATTAGCTTTGAAGTAGCTCTGTTCGTACAGGACGCACCTCTGATGAATGGCAGGAGATGTGATTGCCGTGCTGCAAGGCAAATTAAATGGCAGGGGTTCCAGCGAGGACGCGGGAGAGTGAGTAGGTGTATAGCAGCACGCAACAACAGCAAATCTGTGTTTACAAGGGAGTGGGATTTGTGTTCATCAAATTGCGGGGTCAAGCAGAACATGCATCAGTGGAGGGAAAATGATGGAAATTAGTGTGGAAATGAGATAAAATAAGATATTCCTTTATTGATCCCCTTGGGGAAATGTGGGTGGAGGAGGGGGGAGGGAGGGATGTACAGGTATGGGCAGGGTAATAGTAGAAAGACATAAATATAGGCAATAAAGGGTATTTATGCCCTATCGGTTATATTATACGTTACAAATATAGGCAATCAAATGTTTTAATCTGAATATAAGAGTAAACGGTATACACAAGGTGCAGGATACACTGTCGCTGTCATGATATACGGCATACATTGTAGTCTGTGCAGGTTTGAGTGGTTAAGAGTCAGACACACTTAGCGGTCAGCCATTCCTAATATTCCTAAGAGTTCTGCAGCCGTTACTCCACCTGCCCACAGTTGTGGATGAAGGACTGACTGAGAGGCAGTTAGTGGAGTGTTGGGGGGGGGGGTATGAGCCTGTGGCTGAACGTGCTCCTCATCTTGGCTAGCTCCTCATAGAGGGGGTGGGAGGGGTTCTCCGCGGATAGTGGCCAGTTTCCTTCTCATCCTCCTCTCTGCCACCACCTCTAGTGTTACCAGCTTGACTTCCACCACGGAGCTATCCTTCCTCCCCAGCTTGTTCAGTTTGTTGGTGTCCCTTGAGTTGATGTAGCCCCCCCCCCAGCAGCATACAATGGCAAAAAAGAGGACACTAGCCCTTTCACTACCACACTACAGAAGGTTAACCCGTTCACTACCACACTACAGACGGTATGTAGTGTGGTAGTGAAAGGGTTAACCTGCTGTAGTGTGGTTGTGAAAGGGTTAAGCATTTGTTGTTGTGTGGCAGTGAAAGGGTTAACCTTATGTATTGTCGCAGTGAAAGGGTTAACCGGCTGTAGTGTGGTAGTGAAAGGGTTAACCTTCTGTAGTGTGGTTGTGAAAGGGTTAACCCTTTGTCGTGTGGCAGTGAAAGGGTTAACCTGCTGTATTGTCACAGTGAAAGGGTTAACCCTTTGGTAGTGTGGCAGTGAAAGGCTTAAGATGCTACTACAGGATAGCAGCACACGTTGAAGGACCTGAGTCTCCTCAGGAAGAACATCCTGCTCTGTCCCTTCCTGCAGAGGGCCTCTGTGTTGTCCTGCGCTGTCCCCACCATCTCCGCCTCTCCATCTCCGCCTCACCCCCTTGGAGATGACTACTGGAGAGGTGAGGCTCTTCTTGCCTCTCCAGTAGTCCACTACCAGGTCCTTGGTCTTGCTGATGTTGAGTTGGAGGTGGCTGCTGTCGCTCCACCCTACAAAGCTCTCCACCAGGGCTCTGTACTCATCCTCGTCATCAGTGATATAACTTACAATGGAGGAGTCATCAGAGAACTTCTGTAGGTGGCATGACTCGAGTTATGGCAGAAGTCTGATGTGTAGCGGGTGCACAGGATGGGTGACAGCACAGTTCCTTGGGGGGGGGCACTGGTGTCGCTCTCTGCAGTCTGACGTACTGTGGTCTGTTGGCGAGGTAGTCAGTGATCCAGGCCACCAGGCCCTGCTCCAGCCGCATCACTGTGAGCTTCTCCGCTACCCGCAAAGGCTGGATGGTGTTGAAGGCGCTGGAGAAGAAGAACATGAACATGCTTGTAAGCTCTGTGGAGCATGTAGATGATGGCATCCTCCATCCCGATGTTCGCCTGGTATACAAACTGCAGGGGATCGAGGGAGTCATGTACCAGGGGCGTTAGGTGGTGCAGGACCAGCCTCTCAAAGGTCTTCATGACATGTGACGTCACAGCTACTGGCCTGTACTAATTGAGGGAGCTAGGGCGTCCTATCTTGGGCACTAGGACAATGCAGGAGGTCTTACAGAGCCGGGGCACCCTCTCCATCCTCAGGGAGAGGGTGAAGAGGTACTGAATCGGTGCTGCCAGCTGCCTTGAGCATCCTGTGGTTGGTGTCTGGTCCTCAGGCCTTGTTTACACCGATCACCTGGCTGTTGGATGGTCAAGGGTGGGGGACAGAGGGGGACATGCTACTGTCTCCAGGGGTAGTGGGCTGGTGGTGGGGGGGTTTGTGTTCATGGGTGGTGGGGGACAGACTGCTACTCTCGGTGGTGGGGTGTTTGGGGTATGGGGAGGGGTGCCGGTGTTGGTGGGTGGGGGAAGCGTTGTGGAGAGGCTCCTCAGGTCAAACCTATTGAAAATCCTCCCTCCCTCCACGGCCTTGCCTTGCTGCTTAAATCATATAATCCTCCTCACACCTGACCATACCTCTCTGGCCTGTGGCCTCCCCTCCAGCCATCCTCTATAGCCGTCCTTGGCTGACCTGAGCTCCTTTTCGAGCTCCCTTTGGACAGCCTTGGTCCGCTCTGTGTCCCCTGCCATGAAGGCCCTCTTTTTTCTGTCTATTCTTTGATGTCCTTATTGATCCAGGGTTTATTATTGGGGAAACAGCGTAACTTTTTGGCTGGTACATTGCTCTCCTTGGGGAATGATGTAATCCATAATGCAGTGGGAGAGTCCATCGATGCCCTCTCCATGCATCCTCCAAGCTCCTCATCGACGTCCCCAGACCACTGTGGAACAGACCTGGTGGTGGGAGGCTTTCTCTGGATAATAACCCTGATACAAGCTTCAGCAGATTGTGGTCTGATTGGCCAAGAAGGGGGGGGGGGGGGGGGGGGGGGGGCGACGACAATGACTGTACAGTATGTCTCCTTTATATTAGCATACAGCAGGTCCAGCAGGATGACACCAGCTGGAATTAACGAAGACAACAAGTCCTCCGTCCTCTCCTCTTGCCACTTTGTTCATCCCCTGTTGGCACACACCACCAAAATCGAACTCTTGTTCAGTAGTGCCATCCGGGACGTTATTGTTCAGCTGAGACTCTGTGAAGCACATTAAGGTAGCGTCCCTTGTACTCCCGTTGGTTGTTCACCAGGGCTGAGAGCTCGTCCGTCCTGTTGGCCAGCAATCACTCGTACGTTTCCCATAACGACAGAGGGCAGGTGAGGCTTAAATAAATCTTCTGTTGTCCATTCTCCTCTCCCTCACGATCGTGCCGGCTCTTGATCTGTCGATCTCAATCTCGACTGGTCGTTTCTTCGATGGCGCTGCAACTCTGTCTCGAAAGCAGAGGAGCGTATCACGCGAGTACACAATTCTGCCGGCGTTGTTGTTGTTGTTGTTCTCCAACTCACTTCTAGCGGGCTAACTTCACAGACGTTGTTAACATTAACATTCAACACTGTGTTAAGAGTATGGGTAAATATAGTGTGAGGAGCAGGCACACTACTCGCATTATTGTAAATTGTTCATATGTAACATGTTGTATGGGTTAAAATGTGTGTACCATGCTCTTATATGTAATACAGCATAATGTGTTCTATAAAGATTGAGTGTAGAGGCGTTAAAGTAATATCGCGGGTTGTGATCTTGCTCTTTATAGTTGAATAAAAGAGGAGGAAACTTCCACAGACTCAGCTTATATTACTCCTTGGTGTCTACTGTGGCGCCACGTTCCTTATTGGGCCCAGAACGGATCTCACAGACATCGCCTGGTAAAATGTGAACTCTAACTCACATGCGTTTCAATTAAATACATCTTCTGTAACAGCTCCTCATTTCGAATGGCGAATGACAAGAAATGGTCCATATATGTCCCACTAAATTCATGTCCGGAGTTTATTACACCGCACTTACTGCTGGGATGAATTAAGGCAGTGGTTCTTAAACCTGTTGGCTTGTGAACCCCCTCTTAGTAATTTTTTTTCTGCCAAGTATTCCCATGACCGACTGTTTCCTTTTTGTCTCCGCTCTCCTTACCGCTGCATTGCTGCCTGGTTCCACCTACCTGGAAATTTTTTCTTTCTCTCCCTTGTGAACAAATCATGTAAACAGACAGTGGCTCTGCCCAAGTTGCACTGCTCATAATGAAAGTATATGCTGTATATACATTTGCAGCCTTAGCATCATATTCTATGTTGTATATTAATTGCTGAACTGGCCAGCAGCACTGTATTGTGGCTGGGCGCTGTCTGGTGCTGAACTGGACATCAAGAGGTAGCCTCTTTGTGCCAGCAGCACTGTATTGTGGCTGGGCGCTGTCCGGTGCTGAACTGGACATCAAGAGGTAGCCTGTTTGTGCTGGCAGCACTGTATTGTGGCTGGGCGCTGTCCGGTGCTGAACTGGACAGCAAGGGGCAGCCTGTTTGTGCTGGCAGCACTGTATTGTGGCTGGGCGCTGTCCGGTGCTGAACTCGACAGCAAGAGGCAGCCTGTGTGTGCCAGCAGCACTGTATTGTGGGTGGGAGCTGTCTGGTGCTGAACTGGACAGCAAGGAGCAGCCTGTTTGTGCCAGCAGCACTGCATGGCTGGGCACTGTCCAGGCAACTGAAAACAAAGTCTCTACATTCACTAGCGCCGTCTCTTAGGGGCGAATTCACAAAGAACGGATTGCGCCCGCTAATAGCACCCTTAACTGCGTGTGATTTGCACCTGCTATTTGCTCCATCTGGCCTCCGTCTGGCCTCCGTCTTAAGGACTTATTCACTAAAGATATTGCGCAAATTATATACTAGCGCAAACACGCCCATACAGAGTGCAATTTGCTCTGATTTGCTCCACTTGGCTCACGGAGCATCTGGGTGAAATTTGCTCCTGATATGGTAAAATAGTATAAATACTGCCCATGCAACAGTATGCATGTCCTAGGACAATGACAGACAGAGAACAGAAGCTTCAATTCTCAGATCGCAAATTGAAAGTCCTGACAATC
Organism: Notolepis coatsorum; assembly: GCF_963971535.1. Lineage (NCBI taxonomy): Eukaryota > Metazoa > Chordata > Actinopteri > Aulopiformes > Paralepididae > Notolepis > Notolepis coatsorum. Next base: position 14,053,518 of record NC_140182.1, read on the forward strand.
AATACTGTAGCTCTTCTAGTCCTTGGGTCAAACACTTTTTTGGTATCAATTGGGTGGGCAAATTCTAGATGTGATTATATATTTTTTTTATTCCTATACATCCCTAGATTGTGTTTTGATGTGATAGACAGTTTGGTTTTGTAGCTTATTAGTGGTTAACGAAAACAGAGTTTTCACAAAATAAGTCTCCTGCCATATCTTGCTCACCTTCATAGATTTGCTCGTACGTCGGGTTGTGTGTGTGTGGTGTGTGTGTGTGTGTGGGGGGGGGGGGTGACATGACCATGATCACGTTTTTACGAGCCTCCTGAACATGTAGAGATCAACCTCTGAAGTTGCTAATGCCAATTTAATTTGGACCTTACAGGACAATTAGTCTGACACTACATTTTGTCAACTTGTCATTTTGACTGTTACTGCATATTATTTCCAATGGATGAGCTGTGGCACTTGTGTACAATCCACTGCGACACTGCGATCAAACTGCCATTCTTTTGAAAGTGCAGTAAAGCTGCGAGTCGATGTGCTGACAGCCCCCTTACAAAGGAAAGTCACTGATTACATTACTGGCCTTTTGCACAATGCTTATGTAACACTGTGTATTCTGTAGTCTGGGGCGTGGGGGGAGGGGGGGCGTGGTTGGGGCTGAAATTATGGAGTCAAATATATTCCAAACACATCATCAAAATTCATGAGTTTATGCGGAGTCAGCTAGGGTGAGGGCTTAACTTTGTGGGCCTGTTTGCGGTTTGGTTTGGAATAAGCGTGTTTGTTTATCCCCGCTAAAGCCATATTGTTGAAGAAAGAAAAAGCATTCAGCTTTGCAATTTGGAAAGTCCTTCACTAGAAAAGGGGAGGCGGCCATTATACAGCTACACAACCACTAAACAGTTGTGACCCGTTTGTTAATGTCCAGTTGGCAGAAGTAAAAACATTTAGCGATTATAATCACACAACTTAAATCTGTTCCTATCATACTGACATGACGGTGTGGGAACAAAGTGAAGAACAGGAAAGTATCTGTAGTTGTATAGTACAAACACATGTAGAAGTGTGCAGATATAGAGGTATACATATATATGTAGAGGTGTGAATATATAGAGATATACAAACACATGTAGACGTGTGCAGATATAGAGGTATACATATATATATGTAGAGGTGTGAATATATAGAGATATACAAACACATGTAGACATGCACAGATATAGCGGTATACATACACATGTAGAGGTTGAGAATGTACTTGTGGTGTGACAGTGCTACGGATGTCACGCTATGAGATTTTGACAATTATTAAATAAATAAATTAGTATCTTCCTTTCGAACTAAATAGGCTTAGTCAGGATTAGTTTAGTTAGCTTAATCCATGTCAAAGAGTAACCTATAGCAAATGTACACACACACACACACACACACACACACACACACACACACACACACACACACACACACACACACACACACACACACACACACACACACACACACACACACACACACACACACACACACACACACACACACATAGCTTATAGCTTATAGCAGACTTAATGATTTTAGAATGTGTCAGCGAATGAAGTGAACTATTTATCATCATCAACTATCCCATTCGTTTTTATAGTGTAATGTTTGGCTACTTAAAGTTACTCATCATACAAAGGGGGGGGGGGGGGGGGGGGGGGGGGGGTCTCAGGCTCATCCCCTCCCATTCCAAAGTCTCTGACTATTCTCCGCAAAATCAACTCAAATTAAAGCAAAAGTAAAGTTGCCCAGAGGACTGCTCCGCTGTGAGCTGCTCCAGGGTCAGTTTAACTGTTTTAACTGGTCCAGAGGACTGCTCTGCTGTGAGCTGCTCCAGGGTCAGTTTAACTGTTTTAACTGGTCCAGAGGACTGCTCTGCTGTGAGCTGCTCCAGGGGTTAGTTTAACTGTTTAACTGGTCCAGAGGACTGCTCTGCTGTGAGCTGCTCCAGGGTCAGTTTAACTGTTTTAACTGGTCCAGAGGACTGCTCTGCTGTGAGCTGCTCCAGGGTCAGTTTAACTGTTTTAACTGGTCCAGAGGACTGCTCTGCTGTGAGCTGCTCCTGGGTCAGTTTAACTGTTTTAACTGGTCCAGAGGACTGCTCTGCTGTGAGCTGCTCCAGGGTCAGTTTAACTGTTTTAACTGGTCCAGAGGACTGCTCTGCTGTGAGCTGCTCCTGGGTCAGTTTAACTGTTTTAACTGGTCCAGAGGACTGCTCTGCTGTGAGCTGCTCCAGGGGTTAGTTTAACTATTTTAAGTACTGTTTTAAGTATCAGAGTTCTGCTCCACTGTGAGTGGCTCCAGGGTTAGTTTATCTGTTAACACATTGGGTGTGTTCTTTGCAGGGCTATAACTTTTTAAATATTATAGCTATATCGACATTACCATGGCCCATTCAACATCGGGTATCTATCGTTCCGGATGTGGGAACGTTATATTTATACATACATTGTCGTGTTAGTACCGTCGAGAATATAAGTATGTTTTTGGAGTGGAGTGTATAGCAGTAATTCCTAGAAATGCGCGTTATAAGCCCCAACGCGTATTATACATTATCGATTGGCGTTTCGTCCCTATACACGCTATATAAAAAATTTCAAATGCATATGATCGCTATACATTATGCTCCATCATGTGTGAAGGAAAGGGGGGGGCGGGGGGTCGTTTATGATTCCTTGATTGTCACTAACAGCTTTCTTTAGTAAGACACCATACGTTGATCGGACAGATTGCAATAAAATAAATGGACAATCGAGCTGGAAATAACGTTAGATTCCTCTTACCTCTGGCCGATGCGTCTGGAGAAAAAAAAGTACAATTATTTGACGTCGATCTGCTAGATCCATTTTCCGTTTGTATGACGCAATAAACGCCGAAAGCATATTGATTCTTGCGTCTCGAAAGCGATCCAATGCACTAGAGGTGTGTATATTGATCCACGTAACAACATATCTCTGGCGGAGCTTTTTCCCTGATGCACTGAGCGCCACTTCCGGTTTAGAGTGGAGTGTAACTCGCCCGAAATCCACCAAGCGGCGGTATTGAGGCGTTGCAATATCAGACAGGGTCCAGCTGGCTCCCGGATGAATTATGAATGCCAATAGCGAATAAAAGAAATAACGATTATAACAACGAGTAAACTCAACGCATGGCGAGTATACTCGTTATTGAATGAATGTGTTAACAGCTTAGTTAACACTAGCAGCTAACATTAGTTTAGGTTTTTACTGTGACTCTGGCTGACATGGATGATGAGGATGCAAAGCGTGTTAGACGCATTGGACCCGTTGGATATCAGTCTTTCTTCAACAACCTTCTGGTCGTATGCAAAACGCTCCCACACTACTGATCACATACACATATAGGTGTACATATATAAATGTATACATACACACATAGAGGTTTACAGATATAAAGGTATACATACACATGTAGAGGTGTACAGATATAGAGGTATACATACATAGAGGTACACAGATATAGAGGTACACTGTACATACACATGTAGATGTGTACATATACATACACATATAGAGGTGTACAGATATAGAGGTTTATACAATGGCATGCAAATTTCTTGATTCTGATTGGCTGAAACAGTCAAGTTAGACGTGGTTATTTCTCATAACACACGCTCGTGATCCCAGAACCCGCCCACAACCGAATTACAATCACTCCGCCAGTTCGAGTTTTTAGAAATGAAACCAAGATGGCGGACAATAATCTTTACGAATGGATGTGTTGATAGCGTCATAACGACTCATTCAAAAACGATTCTGTCACGTGGAATATGTTAGTTGCTTACACAATGTTGGATTATGTAATTGGTTGGTCATGACTCATTGTGGAACAAAATATAAATCGCAAGGAAGTCTGTTGTTAGATGCCATTCGTCAAAAGGACACTCATTTCACTGTTAATAAAATGTTCAAGCAATCAATCAATCAATCCAATAACACACGCTCAATTCACTGTTAGACGGCATGCTTTGAAGCAGCTCGGAGGTGCACGCCATCTAAGAATGAAGTGAGCGTGTGTTATTGGAATGATTGATTGATTGCAAATTGTATTAATGTCCACCTTGTTTCGAACTGGTTATGCTTAGGCCCTCTTTGAAGTCGGTTATGCTTAGAGTTTATCTTTAGAGCAGGGCGATAGACCACCAGCCCTGATTCCAAACTCTAAGCATAACCGACTTCGAAAGAGGGCCTAAGCATAACCAGTTCGAAACAAGGTGGACATTAATAAAATGTTCAATCAATCAATCCAATAACACACGCTCACTTAAAACAGCGCACCTCCCAGCTGCTTCTATAGAAACAGTCAAAATGACAACAATTTGCCTCCTATAGGGAGGCAACTTGTCTTCTTTTCTTTTTAACCTACTTTTTCTGTGGATGGTTTTGTGAATAAATCTCCATTATGCTTCAATTAATGTGTGTTTATTGTATAGCAATAAGGTTGGATGAATTCGGCAATTGTATAAAGATGTAAGCACTGTCTATCTGTAATAAAATGTTCAATCAATCAATCAATCATTCCAATAACCCACGCTCACTTCATTCTTAGATGGCATGCCTTGAAACAGTGCACCTCCGAGCTGCTTCTACACACGGAGGCAACTTCTCTTTTTTATTTTTGGAACTACTTTATCTGCGGATGGTTTTGTCAATAAATCTTCAATTAGTGTGTGTTTATTGTATAGCAATAAGGTTGAATGAATGCGCCAATTGTATAAAAGCCATTACACCACTTGTAGTCGTGTGTTATGAGAATTAGACCCCTCGGCTGCGCGTCGGGCCTACCAACCACCCCTAGGCATGCTCTAATTATCATAACACACTCCTGCGCGTGATGTAATGCTTAAATACGTACACATGTAGAGGTGTGCAGATATATAGGTATACATAAACATATAGAGGTGTACAGATATAGAGGCATACATACCTTTATAGAGGGCTAATAAACCCTACAAATGCAACATCGGTAATATACTGTAATTGTTTGCCGGGGCAGATTTGTCCGACCCCCAAAAAATTGCACCAAATAGGGGCGGCTACGTGGCGTAGTGGGCAAGGCGCTCGCCACGAAATGCTGGAGACGCTGGGGTCGTCAGTTCGAGCCCAGCGCTCCACATTTGCTTTCAGTTTAGCTGGTTGTCCGTACTAATACACATTGGCCGTATTAGGGGGTGGGAAACTGATGGGTGGGGATCGGGCGTTGTGGACAGCGACTCCTACAGGTCGGTTGGTGCGCCTGCGCAGTAGAATCAGGAAGTGTCGGGGCAGCGTGAGCCTCCCACGCGTTACTCCTCGCCACTGAGAGATCGAGCTGCGCAGGTGAAAAGATGCGACTGCTGTTACCTCAAGTACCGGAGGGGACTTGTGCTATGTATGACTTAGTCCACATTGCAGCCGGCTTGTGGGAGGCAAGAAACAGCGTTCGTGACAGGGGAGGGTTGAATTGGATGATACGAAATTGGGATGGAGAAAATATATAGAAAATGGGAGAAAAAGTGGATAAAAAAAAAATGGCACCAAATGAAAAAGCGAAGTTTGGCAGACGGCTCTCTAGCCCCGGCGGGAGACACCGGGCCATGATGGGCAGTGATCTGACACTGGACTTTATATAAGGTTAGCCGGCTCTCTCTCTCTCTCTCTCTCTCGCCCTCCTGTCCGTCTTTACAACGAGCCCCCGCTGGAAGCAGCACGCGGGAGGATCCTCCCGGGCCGAGGAGGCGCGCTTCTCTCGCCGCGTGGAAAAACGGGGCTGGACTTTCAAAGGGAGGCCCGCGGGGTTGACAGGTTTCATTATTCAGTGACTAGACTGACAGCCCGCCAGCCGAACCCTCCCCCCCCCCCACCCCCCACCCGTCGCAGGCTTGCGAAGCATGGCGCTGAGCAGGCTGGAGTGTTGCGTGGCTGCCTCTGCTGCCAGTCAGCTCCAGCTGAAGGAAATTCATAAGGCTTCTGGGTGTAGGCCTCTGAGATACAGAGTAATAAGCAGTGGAGAGCGGTGCTGTAGGAGAGGAACGTTTAGCGTTTAGAGCGTTTAGCCTTTTAGAACGTTTAGCGTTTAGAGCGTTTAGCCTTTTAGAGCGTTTAGCGTTTAGAGCGTTTAGCCTTTTAGAGCGTTTAGCCTTTAGAGCGTTTAGCTTTTAGAACGTTTAGCCTTTTAGAGCATTTAGCCTTTAGAGCGTTTAGCTTTTAGAACGTTTAGCCTTTTAGAGCGTTTAGCCTTTAGAACGTTTAGCTTTTAGAACGTTTAGCTTTTAGAACGTTTAGCTTTTAGAGCGTTTAGCCTTTAGAACGTTTAGCTTTTAGAGCGTTTAGCCTTTAGAACGTTTAGCTTTTAGAACGTTTAGCCTTTTAGAGCGTTTAGCCTTTAGAACGTTTAGCTTTTAGAACGTTTAGCCTTTTAGAGCATTTAGCCTTTAGAACGTTTAGCCTTTAGAGCGTTTAGCCTTTTAGAGCGTTTAGCCTTTAGAACGTTTAGCTTTTAGAGCGTTTAGCCTTTAGAACGTTTAGCTTTTAGAACGTTTAGCCTTTTAGAGCGTTTAGCCTTTAGAACGTTTAGCTTTTAGAATGTTTAGCCTTTAGAACGTTTAGCCTTTAGAACGTTTAGCCTTCAGAGCATTTAGCCTTTAGAACGTTTAGCTTTTAGAACGTTTAGCCTTTTAGAGCGTTTAGCCTTTAGAACGTTTAGCGCTTAGAACGTTTAGCTTTTAGAACGTTTAGCCTTTTAGAGCGTTTAGCCTTTCGAGCGTTTAGCCTTTAGAACATTTAGCTTTTAGAACGTTTAGCCTTTAGAACGTTTAGCCTTTAGAATGTTTAGCCTTTAGAACGTTTAGTCTTTAGAACGTTTAGCCTTTTAGAACGTTTAGCCTTTAGAACGTTTAGCCTTTTAGAGCGTTTAGCCTTTAGAACGTTTAGCTTTTAGAACGTTTAGCCTTTTAGAGCGTTTAGCCTTTAGAATGTTTAGCGTTTAGAACGTTTAGCCTTTTAGAGCGTTTAGCCTTTAGAACGTTTAGCCTTTAGAGCATTTAGCCTTTAGAACGTTTAACTTTTAGAACGTTTAGCTTTTAGAACATTTAGCTTTTAGAGCGTTTAGCCTTTAGAACATTTAGCTTTTAGAACGTTTAGCCTTTTAGAGCGTTTAGCCTTTAGAACGTTTAGCCTTTATAGCATTTCGCCTTTAGAACGTTTAGCTTTTAGAACGTTTAGCCTTTAGAACGTTTAGCCTTTAGAATGTTTAGCCTTTAGAATGTTTAGCTTTTAGAGCGTTTAGCCTTTAGAACGTTTAGCCTTTCGAGCGTTTAGCCTTTAGAGCGTTTAGTCTTTAGAATGTTTAGCCTTTTAGAACGTTTAGCCTTTAGAGCGTTTAGCTTTTAGAACGTTTAGCCTTTTAGAACATTTAGCCTTTTAGAGCGTTTAGCCTTTAGAACGTTTAGCTTTTAGAACGTTTAGCCTTTTAGAGCGTTTAGCCTTTAGAACGTTTAGCCTTTAGAACGTTTAGCGTTTAGAACGTTTAGCCTTTTAGAGCGTTTAGCTTTTAGAGCGTTTAGCCTTTAGAACGTTTAGCTTTTAGAACGTTTAGCCCTTTAGAGCGTTTAGCCTTTAGAACGTTTAGCTTTTAGAATGTTTAGCCTTTAGAACGTTTAGCCTTTAGACCGTTTAGCCTTTAGAGCATTTAGCCTTTAGAACGTTTAGCCTTTTATAGCATTTAGCCTTTAGAACGTTTAGCCTTTAGAGCATTTAGCCTTTAGAACGTTTAGCCTTTAGAGCATTTAGCCTTTAGAATGTTTAGCTTTTAGAACGTTTAGCCTTTAGAACGTTTAGCCTTTAGAATGTTTAGCCTTTAGAACGTTTAGCTTTTAGAGCGTTTAGCCTTTAGAACTTTTAGCCTTTAGAACGTTTAGCCTTTAGAGCATTTAGCCTTTAGAACGTTTAGTCTTTAGAACGTTTAGCCTTTAGAGCGTTTAGTCTTTAGAATGTTTAGCCTTGTCGCTACGGTTGTGGTGGTCAACCCGCTCCTGGTGGCAGAATGCACTGGTACCACCTTTTCACTAATATATCAGCTAATACAGAGTTATATGAGGACTACTACTACTACTACTACTACTACTACTACTACTACTACTACTACTACTACTACTACTACTACTACTACTACTACTACTACTACTACTACTACTACTAATAATAATAATAATAATTAATAGAAAATCCAATACCAAGTCTGTCGACAAGTTGATGGAAGGTAAGCAGGCCAACGTTATTAAATTCCAGGGACACAGAGACACCGTGAAATGCCTATTTTTGTGATGGAGTACAATCAATGCATCCTACAGTATGTGTTGTAATAGAAATCAATAAATAATACATAATATAATAAATCATCAATTTCTCTCTATTCTTTCATTGGCCAGAGAGGCAGCCTTCTGCTCCATAATGAGTCTATTGTAATGGCACATTTTAATCAATGGTGAAATGAATGCTCTGGGAAGGATTGTCAGAAGCACCATTCATTGGCTGCCATTGAGTGTTCAGGGGTAGCACTTTTTCGATCAGCACACACACACACACACACACACACACACACACACACACACACACACACACACACACACACACACACACACACACACACACACACACACACACACACACACACACACACACACACACACACACACACACACCACACACACACACACACACACATTGATTTTCGCACAGTTTCAAGTGATGCACGAATAGTCCTCATTATGAGCTATTATGTTATAAGAAGCTGACATTAAAATTGGATTGTATTGCAAATTGTAGTGCAGAACTACTCATTAATGTCAGAAGAACAAGACTCACTGCCTGTAATCAAAGACATGGAGGATGAAAGGGAGTTAGGGAGGAAGGAAGGAAGGAAGGAAGGAAGGAAGGAAGGAAGGAAGGAAGGAAGGAAGGAAGGAAGGAAGGAAGGAAGGAAGGAAGGAAGGAAGGAAGGAAGGAAGGAAGGAAGGAAGGAAGGAAGGAAGGAAGGAAGGAAGGAAGGAAGAGAAGAAAGAAAGAAAGAAAGAAAGAAAGAAAGAAAGAAAGAAAGAAAGAAAGAAAGAAAGAAAGAAAGAAAGAAAGAAAGAAAGAAAGAAAGGAAGAAAGAAAGAAAGAAAGAAAGAAAGAAAGAAAGAAGAAAGAAAAAGAAAG
>NC_140182.1:14062938-14090438 GCF_963971535.1 Notolepis coatsorum
TAGACCTGTTTACTGTATACACTTAATCATACATGCATATCTATTATAAAGAAATAGGACACTACATTCACACACACACACACACACCGGCATTGCATATCATGGCACCCGATTGGCCCTCAGAGAGGAGAGGGAATGAAAAAAAAAAACAGCAGAGAGAGAGAACAAGGAACAAGGGTAGAGAGAGAGAGTAGGGAGGAGGGAGAGCGCGAGCGCGGGGGGAGAAAGAGGGAGGACCGCGCGGGGGGGGGGGGGGGGGGGGGGGTGCGATTGCTGGTCTAAGGAGGGAGTCAGAGCATGTTTTGGTCCAAAGGGAAATTATAATTGAGGAGAAAATTGCTAATAGCAAACAAACAAACAAACAGAAATACTCATGCAAGCTAAGCACATACTGTATATATATACGACGTGTAGCAGGTGGAAAAAACACATGCATAAAGCCAAGGGCAATAGTGTGATTTGTGAATGTGATGTCAAGGAAGAACAGTCAATTACCTCCAAACAGCCACACGCAAATCAATCGCGAGCAGTTCAATCAAGCTAAAGTAGATTTTGCACTGCGAAGTAGAGATAAGGCAACCGTTTCCCGTGCGGTCACAAAGAAACCCACCTTTTGTGCACACGGTATATGGGTATAAGAGTCATGACCGACGCCATCACAGACTTTCAGCATATGTGTGTATACAGGCAAAGAATATTAATCAAACATAATACCCAGTACCTGTGCTCACTGCTGACGTATAGGGTCATGGAACAACGTACTCGCTCACAAGCTCTCGTTCCCCCTTGATGCTCCTGGAGTGAACACCAAGGCAGGAGAAGTGCTTTTAGTTTTTATGCCCCACAAAGGTGGAATAAACTGCAGGACTACACACTTCAATTGGACAAACTTGCGTCCTTAAAATCATTTGGTGTTCTTATTGAAGAGATTCTATGTACGGACTGTGCATGCTTCTCTTAGCTGTTAACTTAATGTAAATTATCATTATTATTATCTTTAATTTAGATGTTCCTCCTCCCTGCAATTCATTATTTACATGATGTGTGCTTGTATATATGTATGCATGTATGTATGTATGTATGTATGTATGTATGTATGTATGTATGTATGTATGTATGTATGTATGTATGTATGTGGTATGTATGTATGTATGTATATGTATGTATGTATGTATGTATGTATGTATGTATGTATGTATGTATGTATGTATGTATGTATGTATGTATGTATGTATGTATGTATGTATGTATGTATGTATGGTATGTATGTATACTATAATGTGTGTTCTATGTCCAAATGCTGTAATCAGGGTGATGTTGAAAAAGAGAGCCTGCTCTCAACTGTCTTCCCTCCCTGTATAAATAAAGGTTTCAAATCAAAATATCAGGGACCCGGGTAAAGGGATGTCAATGGAACAGACGAGAAGTGATAAGCCAACTTTCTAGATGAGAAAAGTCTTCTGAATCTTTTCTAGGATAAAAGATGGACAAAACTTTTCTGTGGTATATATAGAATATAAAAAAAAATAGAAGAAAGCGCGAGTTTCATTCAGCCTCGGTATATCTGTCCAACCTCGCAGAGGGCCCTTCATCCAACCGCTCTCAATCAAACTCAACAAAACTACAATCTATTGAAAGTGACCATTCACTTGGAGGGATTTAGAGGAGTACGGTGACACATTATTGTGACCTGACCAAATCATTTATACGATTCCGAAGCGACTCCGATACCCGGCACTAAATTACAACTTGCGAGCGAATGGGGAGGGGGGGGGGGGGGGGGGGGGGGGGGCGATAAGGAAATGAAACGCTATATGGACCCTGTAATACATAACTAGGTAATGCGATCTCCCTCGGTGCTCGGAGTGGAGGAATTTGATTGTGATAGCCCGTTAGCCCCAATTATCAATTCAATTTTCGATTGAACACCACGGGGGAAACCGTCTCCCTCTCAGCCATGATACTTAATTAAATTCTTACATCTCCCCCCCCCCCCCCCCCCCCCCCCTCACCTTTATCTGACGTGGAGGTTAGGCGGTGAGATTTAAAGAGAGAGCGAGAGAGAGAGAGAGAGAGAGAGAGAGAGGGAGAGAGAGAGCGAGAGAGAGGCTGACTGTGTGCTTATACATAGTATACCTTTGGAGTAGGGCTGGGCATTGTGGTGAAATTATCATATTTTGGTATATTTTTTAAGGTATAACAGTATTAGATTTGCCAGGACAAATAAAGTAACAAGCATAGTGATTTATTTTATAATTCTTTTTGGTAATACAATTGTCATGGTGCTTTTTCCATTCAAAAGGGTATATTTGAACTTTTAAACCAAATTCTTTATAATACTGCTTCAAGGAACCATTTTTTATTTAAAAGATACATCAATCATTTTACAATTATTATGGTAAATACTGACCACGGTATGGTAAAGAAAATCAATACCTTTGATGGATCCACAACAGTATTCTTTCATATGCTGTATAGTATACCTCCCAGGCCTACTTTGGGGTATGATCTTGTATACAGTATAGTCTTCATGTGTGTGTGCCTGTGTCTCTCCAAGGCTTGCAGGAGAGGGAGTTCCCACTTTAAAACATTATAATCTGTGCTCTGTATGTCGTACAGTAAGACCTCTGTAGGCACTGTACTGTAGCTGCTGAATAAAGAAGGGATCCAAACCAGAGGATCCAGACAACCGCTGCCTACAGAATGATAAGGATCAAACAGAGAGGCAGAGGAAACCAGATGACCTCAACCCAATCTAACGTCTAACATGAATTATGTGTGTGCTTGCCAAGTATGCGTGTGTGTGTGTGTGGTGTGCGTGCATGCATGTGCATGCGTGTGTGTGTGTGTGTGTGTAGGCTGGCCGATTATTCAATTAATTCAATATGTTATCGCTTGATGTTATCATCTTTCAGTGGGATTACGTTGCGATGGAATCACGACAAGACGATCCACAATTCTACCGTCTAAAATGAATGCTAACAATGTGATCATATGAACTCACTAAATCTCTCAAGGGCGAACGATCTGAAATAGTTGAGGAATTCCATTTGTGTGGGAATGTCGAGTGTTTTTCCAAATAGATTATACCCTGCTTAACATTACCATGCAGTTCAACACAATGGACATTTATGTGCAATAGAGATTTATTGTGTAATTGTGTAATTTCCCCAAGGGGATCAATAAAGGAATATCTTATCTTATATTGGACATGCATTGTGTAATTTCGCATTATGTGAGAAGATGATATGATAGACTATACTGTACATATATATATATATATAAAGTGAGAAAAATTATGATGGCATTATGTTCCTCCATATGGCCGTGGTGTGTGTGTGTGTGTGTGTGTGTGTGTGTGTGTGTGTGTGTGTGTGTGTGTGTGTGTGTGTGTGTGTGTGTGTGTGTGTGTGTGCGTGTGTGTGTGTGTGTACATGCACCTGTGTATGACGTGCACACCGTGCTTGTGACACACCCACACACGCCGGGTCATGCTGCAGAGATAAGACAGAAACGACATCATTACATGGGCTGGTCGAGGCTAGTAGTAGTAGTATGTCTGGAAGCGGCATATATCACCGTGGTGTCAACAGCTGGGCCACCCTGGGTGATAAATTTGCCTTTGATACATACAGCACAGCGCAACACCGGCTCCCTCCAAACATAGGCTTCTCAAACTGTTTAATCTACCAAAAAGGCAGGTCTGGAATATATACAGTGTATATGCGGGGGATACACCAGCGCCTGTGGGGCCGGGACATGATGACTCGTACCACTCTTGTGATCTTCACATTAACACGCGTGTTTTATGGTATAGTGCCTCGTGCCACCAGGGCCTTGGGCTGTCTCCGTGGAACGCTCTTATTCCTGCGATAATTCTGTTTAGTATATAGGGTCTTGTGGAGGATTCCGTTTCTACACACAGTAAATGCACAAATAATGCATGCACTGTATGTAGTAACAGTACTGTATGTACTTCCACAAGACAACTAGACACAATTATTTGTGGGGAAAAAACATGGGGGGGGGACGGATGTTACATTTTGGTTTTGAATGTAGGCCATACAAAATATAGTTAAATCCATATACAACTCACACCTCTCACGCGGCGATGAAACAGGAAATCGGTGTTAGTTTGTTTGTTGTTTCCATGTTTCTAAATGAAAGGATTCACCCTCGAGCGCATTGCAAACAAATTAAATGAACGTATTCTCGACAGGCTCGGCGTGTTTAACTTTCAAACAGAGGCCTTCAGAAACGTAATGTAATGGTTTTGCTGCTTCCTTCTCGTCTGGTAGGGTGTGACCAAATGCAGACATGGCACGGGACAGTAAAAGTGGTACAGTAAATTGCGGACAGTAAAAGTGATACTGAATACAATTATCTAAGAATAAGTTTACATAATGTATACACCATTTGGTATGAATATAAGCATTTAGATTAATTAATAAATTAAAGGGCCATATGGCTGAGCAACATACACTCGCAGAACAGAACATAAATCGCAGGCTGATATAATACGTCTTCATAGTTGTGTTACTGGCGGCTTAAACACTATTTGGTATATCTGAGACAAGGTTTTCAGCAACATGGTGATTGCAATGAGCTTTATAGCCTTCTAATGCATGTATATGTCTTGCTGGACCTCGCGCCTTCTGACGAAGAAGATGTTTATAAAACTCTTGGCATTTATTATTTGTCATAATAAAATACAGAATACTTTATGATGAAATGCTTGTTTCTGTATGAGCCCCTGAGAGTGTGCTATACATACAGTAAAAAAGTAAAAAGTAAGTAAAGGAATGTTCAGTCAATATACAAATATACAATACAGAGTAAAATGAGTGACAATGAGGTACAATGCAGAAATGAGATGAAGTACAAAACTTATGGGTAAGGTGCAAATCTCTAAATCTCTTTAATAATAGATAATATAAAGTGTGTTCAAGTGTCTAAAGTGAGTAAAGTGAGTGATGAGGTGATGTTTGTTTAGAGTGAGTGTGTAGTGTGTGCAGTGTGTGTAGATGATGGGTTGTTGTTACATAGTGTCATTGTCATTGAGCATCCTGATGGCCTGGATAGAAGCTCCTTCTGAAGCTTCCTCCGGTTGTGTTTGCGGACCGGTCACGAGAGAGAGCAGCTTCTCTAGTGCAGAGCGTGTCCTCAGCTGCAGAGCAGAGGCCAAGGCTGGGAAACAAAGTGCGCACAGCGCCGGGAGAGAGAGGCTGCTGCGGTGTGTAGGTCGGAAGGATTTTGAGAAATGCACGTATTTAATTCAGTGCAAGAATGAACGATAGACTATTATAGACTAGCAGAAGGGAGGATAAATCGTATTCGCCGCTGGTGATAAAAATGATGGGCCAGAGGTAGAGAGACGTGAAAAGCAGAGGTATGAAAATCCTCCGCACACAGCCCCCACCGGCAAATTGCACCCTGCATGCATGGAATTACCAGTGTGTCCAAGATACTATAATGGAGTTTAGATTATAGTTATTTTTCCAGAGTAAGCAATTAGCAGGGGGCTTGGGTTATAAATGCCCCCCCATAAAGTCAGCAATTGCTCCGGAAATTGGGACTGTTTATGCAAAACATAAGGGGGGGGTTATACAAACTCTGTGTCATAATTCTCACTTTACCTCCTAAAATCTGTTCATGCGAGGGGGGAGGGGGGGGGGGGGGGGGGGAGTTGAAACTAAAGAATAAGTAAATAGTTGACCCTCGTAGTTAATCTCCTACTGTGTGTTATTAAGTTATTTCATAACCGTGCACATTGGAAACGACAAATTAATAAATCAACAAACGAAAACCGCCGTGACCCAAAATCTCTCCGTCAATGTGATTTGTTATGTCCTCTGCCAGCCCCGAAAGCAGCCGCCACGCTGTGCGCTCAATCCTAATCCTGTGCTCCCTTGAAGAATTAGCGTTCATTACCAAAGTCTGCGCTAATGCCGGCTCAAAGACCCTCTTAAGTTTAATTCAGTGGCATCTTCCAATTCACACTGCAGGCTTTTTGACGGTTAAAGGCTCTTGTTTAGGTCACGGAATCCTGGAGGGGAAAGAAGAGAAATAAACCTCTACCCCCCCTCCCCCGCTGTGGAAAATGTCCATGTGGACCATGTGCTTGATTTCAGCACGAGCGACGATTAATAAATAAAACATAGAGGGAGCCATGTTGTACTTTTTATAAAACATGGTCGGAATTACATCTCGGGGAAACAATGTTTTTCTTTGTAAAAAGACCGGGACGAGAGACGTGGAAACCCATCTACTCATTTCTATTTTGCTTGCGCACTAAGTCATTCGCCTAATTAACAATGTTCGCTCCCTTCATCAGTCCACTGGTGCGCGTCACTTCTCTTTATCCAACACCCCCCCCCCCCCACCCCCATATCACATGGCCTACCACCACATTATGCAGCGCTAGTTACAGCAGTAGTTCATGGTCGAGAGGGGGAAAAAACAGCCATCCCACGTAATTAGTGGCAGAGATTTTAATTTGATTATTCCACTCGTTTGGTGCGCTTGATATACGTTTTCCAGGAGCGGGGTGTTACTGTCAAAGTCCAAGAGTGAGAGTGTGATAGGGCGCGTTTGATTCGAGGGCCCCGAGGGCCTTTTCGGACGCAGCGTTGATCTTCACGGCGTGCTGAGCAACGCAACACCTGAGATCCGTTCATCTTGTCATGACGTGAAGGTCGATGGCATGCGATCCAGTAAACTACAAGACTGTCTCCTGGGATGTTGAGAGTCTGTATTTCTAGGGATAAACTCTGAACATAAAAAGAAAACAGATTTGTTTGTAATAATTTTTTTTTGTTATTATTATTTATTATTATACTTGGAGTACCAGTCGAGATGTGTGGGCTTTACTGCATTAAGGCAAGTCAAATAACTGTACACTTAATTGGCTTTCTGACAGTCATTGTATTGTCTTATCTGGCAAACCCTGCCCATCTGGTGCTCCAAGCACGTTAAAACAAACGCCAAGAATGATTATTTCCGAATACCATTTGACCCAGGTCTGCCCCATGCGCTATAGATCAGATCACATATCAATTGATTGAAAATGTGACGAATAACATCCCCTTCCCCGTATCTTAGTATGACTTTTTAAGGCAGACGACGGTGAAATCCCTTGTGACATTAATGGCTGCGTGGGTAAGTGGAGGTATGGGCTTTATTGAGACAAGTAAAAACGCCATCCAACCTTCATATTAGCTGTCACGGCGATAAACGCCACACTCAAAGACTCTCTACCCTCTAATGAGGCCGACGCTGTCACGGTGGCTCCGCTCGTTGCCCGTCACTCGATGGCGGGGACACGCAGACCATGGGCGAACACAGCTGTTCCTGGTGCAGTGATTGCTGAATCGATGCATCAAAGCCACGTACTTTGCCTGAACCCAGACCTGCCAGCCAAACAGCCGCGAACAAACGTGGGTGTGCGTGTGGCGTATCAGTCTCTCTGGCGAGGAACCTGTACGCCGAGTGGTTACCTTCCCCTGTCTCTCCCCTACAAACGCGGGTTACCTTCCCCCGTCTCTCCCCTACAAACGCTGGTTACCTTTCCCCCGTCTCTCCCCTACAAACGCTGGTTATCTTCCCCCGTCTCTCCCCTACAAACGCTGGGTATCTTCCCCCATCTCTCCCCTACAAACGCTGGTTACCTTCCCCCGTCTCTCCCCTACAAACGCTGGTTACCTTCCTCCGTCTCTCCCCTACAAATGCTGGGTACCTTTCCCCTGTCTCTCCCCTACAAACGCCGGTTACCTTCCCCCCATCTCTCCCCTACAAACGCTGGGTACCTTCCCCTGTCTCTCCCCGACAAACGCTGGTTACCTTCCCCCATCTCTCCCCTACAAATGCTGGGTACCTTTCCCCTGTCTCTCCCCTACAACCGCTGGTTACCTTTCCCCCGTTTCTCCCCTACAAACGCTGGGTACCTTCCCCCGTCTCTCCCCTACAAACGATACACCTGAGTGTACTCACAGGGGAGCGGGGTAGATTCACTCCGTGCCACTTTCGTTCGTATAATGAGCGAACCGTCAAGAATTCAACATATTTCACCAGGGGAGAGAGAGAGAGAGAGAGAGAGAGAGAGAGAGAGAGAGAGAGAGAGAGAGAGAGAGAGAGAGAGAGAGAGAGAGAGAGAGAGAAAGAGAAAGAGAGAGAGAGAGAGAGAAGACCGAAAAGGCCGCGTTTGAAACTACAGTCCGCCGGTTTGACTCTGCGCTCATTCCTCCATGGCACTGGGTGCACGTGGACACATTACTCAGAGGTATAATGAAAAGTGTCAAAGTGTGAACCAGTGGGACGTATAGGAGAGGCAAGGAATTCACAGCCACCTGTTACCACTTGAAGATGTAATCACAGATCCAATGCATAAGGGCTGTTTTCTCCGGTTACTTCCCTGGCGCGCGGCGGTGGAGTGTATTGAACTCGACAGAGGAGAGGACATTTTTCTTTGTGGTCTCTCGCGCGGGGGGGGGGGGGGGGGGGGGGGACGTCGCCCCTTAATCTAATTCCACCCGGAATGTCTCCAGCTACGTCTCTATCCTCCATCATCCCGGGACACCTTCGCTAAGTGAGCGCGCCGCACGCTTCCCTTGATAACACTTTCATTAATTCAGCTGTGTCTTTGCCGCTGCCTCCGAGATGGCTTTTATCGGAAGCCTCCCAGCGAGAGCCTAAAGCTGGCTCTTTCATGGTATCAGCTGGGAAGGGACAGGCTGTATAGATACCAGACGCCGCTCTGTCAACTGGACGCACCTCAGAGAGGTTCCACAGAGCGGCCTTCCCGGGTTGGTCTGGAACACCAGTCTGGGCATAGCGTGGCTTTCTTGTTCTTTTGGCAGTAGAGTCAGCTAGATGCATAACGCTCTGGCCTGACATATGCTGGTGTTCTGTGGACTGATATTGATATATAACACACACAGCGTGATACAGCGTGAGGGTTGGGTACCGTTCACATTTGAACCGATACCGGTACCGGTACATGTGAATCGATACAGGTACCTTTTTTCAGTACTTTAGTCGCAAAAAATGTAATCTACCTACCTAAGTTGAAAAAAAAAATCCAAACTTCTAATTATTTATTATCATTATTATTTATTTAGAACAATTTGTTAATATATATATATATATATATATATAATGCAGCGAGCATTGTCTGCATCTAGCTTTGTAAAGTGTAGCCACATTAACTATGCGTGAATGTTGACGTGAACGTCCGGCACACTTCATAGGTTTCGTTTCGCGGTAAACTAAACGTTGACGTCATCGGACTTTATAAAAAAAAGTCCGATTATGCGGCACCGGTGGACCGGTGGATAAAAGATTCGGTACCCATCCCTATACAGCGTACAGATATTAGGATATATTGCACCAAAGGCACTCTTATATTTTAAGGGGTTCTATTGTGTTGTTATTACATTTGTGTGTGTGAATGTTTTGCTTGATGTCCTTGTTTTTCATTATTTTTCTGTCGAGAGCAAGGCAAGGGAAAATTCCTAACTGAGTTGGTATGTCAATAAAGAATTGAATCTCGAAAGAAGTGATTTTTACAAAACGTGTCAGTAGGATCTTTGAGGGGCCTTTTTTTTGGCGCATAATACAACTGTTAACACATTGGGCGCCAGCCATTACCCTTATCCTTGTAGCTAATGCGCCAGGTTTCCAAAGCCTACTTTCACTGTGCGTCACTATGTTTGGAGAGCTATATCTATATTCTATATTATAGCTATGGAAACAATACTATGGTCATTTGACAGTCACTTTCTTCTGTCGAACATGCAAAAAAGAGATAATTTTTTTCATGTATATGTTCGCGTGTTATCCCGTGGTGAATATTGTATAGTTTAGGAGTGATCCGGACTAATTCCTGAAAAGCTGAGTTATAGGGCGCTACGTGAATTCTGCTATAAGCGTTGGTGTTTCTTGCCTGCACACGCTACTATTTCCAAATCAAATGTATATAATGCGTATTATGTTTCATCATGAATGCATGAAGGAGGGGGGTCGTTTTTTTATGCTTTGATAGCCAGTAACGGCATTCATTTTGAACACCATACACGCTGATCAGCTGGATCGAAATGATATCATTGTAGGATCAAGGTGAAATTGACATCAGATAGGCCTTACCTTTGATCAGGGTTATTCCAAAAAGAATATTCCAATTGACTGATCACGATTTCTAGTATTGATGTCCATCTGGTCCCGGACATAATTTGGCACAATTTATGGATTGAGTGTGCTAGATGCGTTTCGAAGTGGTCGGATGAAGCGATTTACTTGGCTCCGTCTAAATTCTGCGCCCGGAGGGGTTTAGATGTAACACAGGGTGAGAAATAAGGTTTCAAAGGGTGGGCGATACTGCCATCTAGCAGGATGCGGCCGGTATTGCACTTTTGGAATCTCAGAATGATTTCCTATGGGGACAGAGGTCTGTGAACCTGTAATGAATAAACATATCGAATAAAAGAAAAAAACTACCAAAACCCGAGAAATCTCAGGTCTGGCGCTCAACCGCTGGCGAGTTAACCTGGGATATCTCTGGTCTGGCGCCAAATGTGTTAATATATAATATTAATATAATGGTGCTTCACAATCCTTTTTGAGGCTCGGGCTATGATGATGATGATAATGGCACGTCTGTACGTCTGTAATCTGTTGTAATCACTGCTACATTGTAGCAGTAACACAGTCTTTCATTTAGCTCTGCAATACAATTACTCTTTGAGAGACAGATTTGAGGGACACATTCCAAGGGAATCTTCAATGCACCGACCAAAGAAAATCTTTAAATGCCAAATATATTGAGTATTGTTTCTAATCATCATCAATGTCGGGGGGTGGAAAACAATCTCAATTGGTTTGGCCTTGAATACATAATATGCAACACATAACAGTCCACCAAACGCTATACAACCCAGAGCCAACAATTATAGTATTGTATTATATGGGAAATAGTTTTAATGGACACTATTTACTATGTATATCAATGACGTGTCTCGTGAAATAAATGCTTCAGTACATCTTCATGCTGATGACTTATGATTTATATTGTCGCGCACAAACTGCAGTCTGATTTCCATGCCACCTGCTACGTCTTAGACTGGTGTTGAACGCAGACAAACCGAGGTAATTTTTTATAAATAAGTCGTGTTTTTCTTTTAATGCCAGGAAATGGCTTGTTGCTGCCACCTTCTTGCTTATTTTAGATTACGCTGATGTTCTGTACAAGGATGCATCTGCACACTCTCTTCACTTGTTAGACGCTGTCTATACCATGGGGCGTTGAGATTCATCACTGGTTGTAAGCCCCTTTACACATCAGTGTACCCTCTACTCACTTCTGAATTGGACGTCTCTACACTTGTGTAGGACTCTCCACTGCCACGGCTTCATTTATAAATCTCTCCTCGGTCTGTTCCCCTCTTACCTGTCGTACCTCATGGTGCAGAAACAGAGTAGTTTTGGCCCGCGGTCACAGGATCTTTTAACTCTCTCTGTACCATTTGCTCACACAGAACCGGTAGTAATAGTAGTCATACTAGTAGTAGTAGTAGTAGTAGTAGTAGTAGTAGTAGTAGTAGTAGTAGTAGTAGTAGTAGTAGTAGTAGTAGTAGTAGTAGTAGTAGTAGTAGTAGTAGTAGTAGTAGTAGTAATATTCAATATTCAACCCCCCCCACCCTTAAACCCCCCCCCCCCCCTCCAACCTGATTGATGTCTGTCTCCAGTCTTTTTTGTGCTATCATGCTGTCTCCCCTGTTCCCCCCATGGTCTCATGTTCCTTTTGTTTTTGTTTCTTTGTTGTTTCTTTGTTTTTGTTTCTTTGCTTTCGTTTCTTTGTTTGTACTCTTGCTCCCGACTACTGTCAGCGACTTCGGGTTACTGAGAAGCGCTATATAAATTAAATTAATTATTATTATTAGTACAGTAGTAGTAGTACTAGTAATATTATTATATAGTACAGTAGTAGTAGTAGTAGTAGTAGTAGTAGTAGTAGTAGTAGTAGTAGTAGTAGTAGTAGTAGTAGTAGTAGTAGTAGTAGTAGTAGTAGTAGTAGTAGTAGTAGTAATAGCAGTAGTAGTACAGTAGTACTAGTACTAGTAATAGTTGTCATAATAATAGTAGTAGTACTAATAGCAGTAGTAGTAGTACAGGACATGGTGTCCTCTCTGCGGGCACATGTCTAACGGCTCAGTGATCTGGCCGCTGTGGTCTCTGAGCTGCTGGGTTGAGAGGCAGCAGAGGACTCCTGAGCTTCCAACGGTCTTGACCCAGTTAAGACGGGTCTCCCTCTGACTGATGACCGTCGCAGTGACCTGCTGCCGACAAGGATTCATCCAGAAAATGAACGGGTGACGTGCGACGCGGGTAGAGAGCGATTATTTATACTTTTCAGTAAAGACTTTGGCTGAGCTTCATGCAGCCGTCTCCTGTTGTTTTTTTATTTCACATGTCACTCCCGTTTAACATTTGAAAACCGAAAGCATAATGTCCTTTTTAATTAGAGATTAGAACGCATTCGCCCCGGATTTGAGGTTTGATCGTTTTGCTCTCGTAACTATACCGTATGCTATATTCCCTTTAATGCATTTGGTGTCACGACGTGGAAATGTCAACGCTAATGCCTGTCTCTTGAACCGTAGAGAAACATTAACAGGGAGACTAACCATCAGTTGTCTTCATGGTAGGAGTTCACAGATCAGAGGAGTCAGCGCTAACGTCCGTGGGCACTAACTACCTCGGACGTCGTACTTGACATTTCAAACAAATTAGCTCCAATCAATAGCAAAGGTTGCGGCTGCAACACTCTGAGGCCTGGGAGACGCTAAATGGAGTCTGCTTTGCCGCGTGAACTCTGCCCTTCCCCTAAACACGCCAAACCGCCACCTCTGGTGTGGGTCCCTTTTTTTTCTCAGATCGATCTGCAACAACATGAGCTGCTGGAAAGCAATTTGAAGGCAGCGGGGGGGCTCACGGTGAGATCTTTATTGTTTGACGGGGGAAGAGATTAAATATTACCTTTGTGTTATGAGAGGGCAGTGTTGAATATCAACATGGGATTCAGGAATTCTCGAAGTCAACTTCCTGTCTGTTATTGCTACGCAACTGCAGCGTGGGGGGAAACTGCCCCGCCTGGTACATTGTGTACACTATTTAGTGGAGAAACGGATAGTTAAAGCGGCAAATTAAAGACAATCAAGCAGACTTTTCTTCAGTCCTTCACAATGCCAAAGAGCTGCTGTGTTACGCGTTATACTAATGACAAAAACAGAAATCCAAATCGGAAGTTTTATACCATCACAGAGGAAAAAGTGGCTGGTGGCTAACGTTCGGCTAAAATAGTGAAATGCCATGTTGGCCTCAATATTTTCAAAACAAATCGTATGAAAATTTTATGAAATGAACAAGAATGTGATCAAACATGTAATAAAAACGGAGCTCAATGCATGGATTTGATGGTAGAAATCCGTATGGTCCCCATATACCAGGGAGGGGCAACTGGCGGCCCGCGGGCCGCATGCGGCCCTCACCGACGTTCCATGCGGGCCAATATTAAAAAAAAAAAAAAAAAAATTATATTTTTTTTTTATTTTTTTTATTTTTTTATTTTTTTGTATTGTATTCGACTAAGAAGAGTTGGCAGTCAACTATGACTCCTTTCGATCGATTAGTCGACTATTTGACTAATAGGGGTCAGCCCTAGTGTGCACATATTCAACGCTGTTGAAAGTGCCGTGCAGCAATATGGGGGTTTTGATAAACTGTCGGCTGTTGTTACCGATGGATTCGCCGGGCTTCTAAGGCAGAGTGGCGTTGAGTGTCCAATGCTGCACTGCATTATACATCAGGTAAGTTCGCTAACATAATTTCCATCTATTGTGCGTCACTATAATGACCAATGCGAGTCGAGTGTAGTCAAATTATATGCGAGTCGTTAAATCGTTTTTCTTTTTTTTTTATCTGATATAGGAGGCTCTCTGTGCCAAGAAGCTTGAATACAGCCATGTTATGGATTTGGTTACCAAGGTTACCAATCTAATTCGTGGAGGCAACAGGTCACTAAACCATAGAAAGTTTGTCTCCTTTTTGGAAGAGATGGACACTGATTATGGCGACTTGCAGCTACACACAGAAATCCGATGGCTGAGCCGTCGGAAAGTACAGGAGCGACATTGAAACACTGCAAATGCAATTCAATGATCGGTTTGAAGATTTCAACGGCATGCAGTCACGGATAGCGCTGTTTGCCGGCCCCCTCACCGCTATGGTGTCAGAGCAGCCCCCACCGTTGCAGCTTGAACTGTGCGAGCTACAGTCAGATCCTTTTTTTCAAGCAAAGAGAAATGAGAGGGGAATTTCGTTTTGGAAACTGCTACCTGAGCCCCGCTTCCCACTCCTCAGGGACTTTGCCCTCTCTATGGCCAGTATGTTTGGGAGCACATACATACGTGAGAGCAATTTCTCAAACATGAAGCACATCAAGTCAAAGGAGAGAAACAGGCTGTTGGATGAAACATTATTTCATCCGATACAGATTGCATGCACAAACATTGAAGTTGACATTCCTGCTATTGTGCGCCAAATGGAGAGACCACAAGTGTCTCATTAAAGACAGGGGGGGGAGGAGATGATGAAGAGGTGTAGAGGGGGGGAAGGAGATGATGAAGAGGTGTAGAGAGGGGGGGGAGAGATGATGAAGAGGTGTAGAGAGGGGGGGGGGGGGGGGGGTGATGGAGAGGTGTAGAGAGGGGACCATTATTATTATTATTATTATAACCATTATTGACCCACTGTGGGGCGAGGGTGAATGTCATGCCAGTTTGATTAAGGGTCAATGGGAGGCATGTAGTATTGCACTTTACTTTACTTGCACTTTACTTGTTTACTTTTGTAGTGTTCAGATAACACTAATAACACAAACACAAAGCAGCATTCCTGCTGCATTTCACTACAACAGTAAATCAAAAGTGCAATAATAAATGATTTTGTTAAATGTATAAACTTGTATCCTGCTACTAAACAAAACATTCCTGAGTGCTTCATATCCATAACATGCATTTCAGTGTTATAATGTTTTGTTTAGTAGCAGGATAAAGGTTTATACATTTAACAAAATCATTTATTATTGCACTTTTGATTTACTGTTGTAGTGAAATGCAGCAGGAATGCTGCTTTGTGTTTGTTGAGCAGTGGGCTTTAAGTTCATAAATTTATTTTATTAGAAGATATACAAAGATAATTGATAATTTTTGTATATATTTGGGGTTACAGCAATACTTTTAAATTCAGCTGTTTATAAATTCATAAAGTTGAAATTGCATTACTAAATGCATTTGAAATGGAATAAAAACAAAGTTACAACAAATTATAATTGTTTATATACCTTATTTATCACATCTGTGACTATTATGGGCTATTTGAGTGATGGGGTACTACTGGCGGGACTGCCGATAAACAATGCGGCCCCCCAGATTGATTGTGGACATTTTGTGGCCCTCACCATATACAAAGTTGCCCACCCCTGCCCTATACCAAGATGGCGGCGGTCTCGTGACATCAGAGTGTCTTTGAGAATAGTTGTAGAGAGATATTTCTTTGTATTATTTTGTATTCACTGAGAAAACTATAATAACATAACCGCGTGTGTGTTCTATTGCTTTTATACAACAGTCTGATTTCATACTGTGAATAAAACACTGAGGTATATAGTTGACGTACAGTATAGCAAATAACACACGGCTCTCAGCCAATCAAATTGGTTGATCAGAATCAACTAGAAATGGGTGGCTCAAATCAAGCAATCTGATTCATATGAATGCCTGTATACTATGCCTATGATGTCTAATTCCTTTGCAAAATACAGTATCACTCTGGGTCTGGGAAAGAAAACCAACCAAATATTGTTGAGGTAATGGAACAAACTGCTACATGGGGGGCGACAGCCGCACGGGAGGTAGAGCAGTCGTCTGGTAATCTGGAGGTTCCGATCGGTCCGATGTTGATCCTGATATTTAGAGAGCAGAACTGCCGATGCCGATAAGATTTTTTTGGTAGATCTACAATCCACTGATCTACTTTTAAATCAACAAAAAAATTTCAAACATGTTTTAAATCAGTTGACACTTGTGGGATTTACATCAGAGTGCAAATTTTTTTTGCTGCAGAGCAAGAGCTCAACAATGCTGTGATCCCGCCTGGACAGAGATGTGTTACGACATAATAAAGACATCTATGGCCAGAGCCTTACGACATAATAAAGGCCTTTATGACCAGAGCCTTACGACATAATAAAGACCTTTATGGCCAGAGCGTTACGACATAATAAAGGCCTTTATGACCAGAGCCTTACGACATAATAAAGGCCTTTATGACCAGAGCCTTACGACATAATAAAGACCTTTATGGCCAGAGCGTTACGACATAATAAAGGCCTTTATGGCCAGAGCCTTACGACATAATAAAGGCCTTTATGGCCAGAGCCTTACGACATAATAAAGGCCTTTATGGCCAGAGCCTTATGACATAATAAAGGCCTTTATGGCCAGAGCCTTATGACATAATAAAGGCCTTTATGGCCAGAGCCTTACGACATAATAAAGACCTTTATGGCCAGAGCGTTACGGCATAATAAAGGCCTTTATGGCCAGAGCCTTACGACATAATAAAGACCTTTATGGCCAGAGCGTTACGACATAATAAAGGCCTTTATGACCAGAGCCTTACGACATAATAAAGGCCTTTATGACCAGAGCCTTACGACATAATAAAGGCCTTTATGGCCAGAGCGTTACGACATAATAAAGGCCTTTATGGCCAGAGCCTTACGACATAATAAAGGCCTTTATGGCCAGAGCCTTATGACATAATAAAGGCCTTTATGGCCAGAGCCTTACGACATAATAAAGACCTTTATGGCCAGAGTGTTACGGCATAATAAAGGCCTTTACGGCCAGAGCCTTACGACATGATAAAGACCTTTATGACCAGAGCCTTACAACATAATAAAGACCTTTATGACCAGAGCCTTACGACATAATAAAGGCCTTTATGGCCAGAGCCTTACGACATAATAAAGACATTTATGGCCAGAGCCTTACGACATAATAAAGGCCTTTATGGCCAGAGCCTTATGACATAATAAAGGCATTTATGGCCAGAGCCTTACGACATAATAAAGGCCTTTATGGCCAGAGCCTTACGACATAATAAAGACCTTTATGGCCAGAGCTTTACAACATAATAAAGACCTTTACGGCCAGAGCCTTACGACATAATAAAGACATTTATGGCCAGAGTGTTAAAACATAATAAAGGCATTTATGGCCAGAGCGTTAAAACATAATAAAGGCCTTTACGGCCAGAGCCTAGTTACGTGATAGTAAAAACAAACGGTTTGCCTTCTGGTTGGCCGAACGGGCAAGTGTTTTCTTAAATTTAAATACAAAATGTTAGGGAAGTAACTTTCTTATGTTAACTATTCACATAACCTGATATATATCTGTCCACAAACAGTTGAACATGCTCTCTCTCTCTCCTCTCTCCTCTCTCTCTCTCTCTCTCTCTCTCTCTCTCCCTCTCTCTCTCCCCCCTCTCTCTCTCTCTCTCTCCCTCTCCCTCTCCCTCTCTCTCTCTCTCTCTCTCTCTCTCTCTCTCTCCCTCTCTCCCTCTCTCCCTCTCTCCTCTCTCTCCTCTCTCTCTCTCTCTCTCTCTCTCTCTCTCTCTCTCTCTCTCTCTCTCTCTCTCTCTCTCTCTCCCCTCTCTCTCTCTCTCTCTCTCTCTCTCTCCCTCTCTCTCTCCCCGGCCTCTCTCATACCGTCTTCGACACCTGGGCCCCGTTCCCCGTACCTGGATAACTGAGTTAGCCGGATAACTTTAACTGGATAACTGAGTTAGCCGGACTTTCCGGTTCCCCGTACCTGGATTTTCCAAATCACCATGACAACAGATCCAAAAGTTTGAGCCTGGTCGAAAGCAGAGTTTAAGTTCAAGTTAGCCTGAACCATCGCCACGCCCCCCGCAAAGAAGTGACAGCCCGTTTCCTGAAATTATTCCCACAGTCTACGATCTGCATTATACCATTCTGAATTACGTTTTTGTGCTCCATTCTTCCAGAGGGGGCTTTTGAAATGTAAAATAGACCCAAAATGCTGATACTAAATTCACTTTGTCCTAAATAATGCACGTTATATATACCGTGGCGCTCGCTCGTGCGATGTACACATTATGTGGTTATTTTAATTGTAACTGGGATTAAGATGTCTGATGAGATGCGCTGTTTGACGGATTTGAGAAATTGAATGAGCCGTTGACGTCACATTAATGAATGAGGATAAAGAGATAAAACTTCCTTCAAAACAAAGAATATTCTAAACACGGGTCTCTCGTTCATTAATGTATAAACAATGAATTTATCCCATCTGGCACAGTGGCTCAGCGGTAGTGCTCAATCCTGGCAACCCGGCGACCGGGGTTCGAATCCCCGTCTTTCCAATATAAATTTTTGGAATATAATATTAATGATTATACGCAAAGGTAGCATAGTTTTAAGTTAAAATATTATAAATCTACATGCATTGAGGATGTCATTCTTTATATAGCTCTCAACGTGCACCAAATTGAATTATTCCTATATTGCAAAAAGAAGGAGACGACTGGGTCTCGAACCCCAGTCGTCTGCGTGAAAGTCAGAAGAACAACCTGTTAGACCACAGAGAAGATAAGTAAAAGATCGACCATACATCAATCAATGGGTAAGGGAGCCGTATCGTTATTCTGTATGACAGTTTTACTAATTATTTTCGCTAGCAAGATCTCATTTGATTATTCAATCCAGCAGGCAAGTTTAAAGAAATATAATCTGATTGATTGAGGTAATGAGGGACTTGAAATTAGCCTATAGATAACGCATTTAACTTGTCGGCGAGGCGATTGAGCCGTACTGCAATATGTTAATAAAGTTCTAAATCAATTAATCAATCAATGCCGCTAGAGAATCAGATTCTCTGCTATCGATACGTGCTGGCTTTTCAACTGAAGCGGCCGCGCGCATTTAGCCTGGGTCGCAAGTCTGGCTTGAGTTAACGAGACTGAATCCACCTTCGAGGAACAGGAAAATCCCGGCTTCAAACATCGGGTTAACTGAAGCTGGATAATGACATCTTGATCGACTTAGTTGAACCAGGTACAAGAAACAGGGCCCAGCTGTCCAGTCATCCACTGACAAGACGAGATGGCTAAATCGGCTACACTGGGAACATTAATTATCTATGGAGGAGGAGGAAGAGGACTAGAGACTAGACACTAATAATAAGCACTTCAGTCGGTGAATGTTTTGACATAATTTATGTTTGTTAGCAGACAGCCTGTGATATTCTTAAAAAAGCCACACTTAATTTCTGTGAATAACTTGGACCACAGCCACTCTTACACTTTGTCAGCTACGTTATTAATGCACACAAAGCAAGCCATAGTACCTTCCATACACAGTGGATATCCTAGCATAGCAACCACTAGCTTAGCACTAGCTGCTAAGGCTAAATACTGTACCAGACAACTTTTTAGCTTGCTAATTAAACAATTTAATCTCGGCCTCCACAAAGCCTTGTGAATAGATAGTAAATGATTAAACTTGAACAACAGTTGTGCCGAAATAATTATTTCCACAGTGAGATACGTTTCTGTGTTCAGCAATAACTCAGACAGAGGAGACATTAAAAACAGCAATGAATGACCTTCGTGAAATCCTGGTGTGGATCAAACGTGTCACGGGAATAGTTGTACAGATTGCAGCTAAACTCAAATCTTCATGAAATCCTGGCATGGATCCATTTCTCATTAGAACAGGCCTAGTTGTATCAACTGTAGTTGTACTACTGGTCTACAGTAGGCCAATACATTATTTACCCTGCATTGAAAAAGTTTGTCTTGAAATGGAAACTGCTACAAGACATGATTTGTATAATAATAATAATAATAATAATAATAATAATAATAATAATAATAATAATAATAATAATAATAATAATAATAATAATAATAATGATAATGATAATGATAATAATAATAATAATAATGATAATAATAATAATAATAATAATAATAATAATAATAATAATAATAATAATAATAATAATAATAATAATAATAATAATAATAATAATAATAATAATAATAATAATAATAATAATAATAATAATAATAATAATAATAATAATAATAATAATAATAATAATACAATATAAGTGGTTTAAATAGATAGGACAGTTAGCCTTAGGAAAAAAACAGTTGAGAAAAAAAATATATTTTCAAATGGTATCCACAGATCCACAGGCATTTTTTTTTTTTGCGAAAAGACTCCCCCCAGATGCGGTGATATGATTAACAACTTACACAGCAGAGAGAATGTATTGATCCATGAATTGAACTCTGTGGAGGAATGAGGAAACTAATCTCTCATGTTTTTTTACAAGGTACTCCATAGCTCATGTGTTTTTTTAATATACAAAGTCCATTTGCTGCTATATTGTTCACAGTTGACAATTTACTAATTTGTTTTTCAGTCTGATTCATCCCTCCTCCTGATGTGATATAAACCGATGACAGATTATCTCCAGAGCTCCACAAATTGCAATGTAGACAAAGTAAATGTTGCTCTTTTATTTTTATGCCGTTGACAATTTACTAATGTCTTTGTTTCCCATCCCACATATTGATTTCCCCCTCGCCCAGGGTGTTACTTGTTCACTCAGAAGTGACCTCTTCTAAATCAAATCAAATCGAATGTATTTGTAAAGCCCAAAATCACAAGGTAATGCCCCCATGGGCTGTACAAGTCTTCTTTAAACAAGTCAAGAAGAAACATAACAATAAATCAAGAACAAAAAAACACCATAAAATCCTAAATAAATGCAACACTCCCAGACTAACCCTAACCCAGCAAAGATAAGGAAAAACTGACAAAAAAACTAGCAATAGGAAAAAAGCACCACAGGCATCGTGGAGGAGAGAAACCTTAGAAGGGCCGTTTAAAGGGGGATCCCCTAATTTGGATGTCGGTGATAATATATAGTGTTGCTATGGATGATCGATGGGTGGAGAATAAAACAGGCAAATAGTTGGTATGTATGGACTATCTGGACTATTACGTCTTCAGCTGTCTACTGTACATCACTCCGTTTCTTACACTACTGTACAGTATGTGGGTGCATTGTGTTTTAAACATATAAAGTAAATCTGCTGTGTTATATCTATGCAGGTGACAATGGACTGATCAGTGTTTATTCATGTGGCAAAGGGTATTGCTATATATACACACTAATTGCTGATCCAGCCTGACCCCTCCCATTCTCTAACAGGCTTTCCATGTTGATTATAATCAACATTGTTGTTTCCAATGCGATATATGATTACTCTGAAGAAGACACTGTTGTGTTGAAACATCAGTAATTATCTTGCACCTCGTTAAAGTCTTTCTAAGATGATCCATGTGGTCCAGTAGTACCTTCCTTTTTGATGATTATTCAAATCAAATCAAATTGATTTGTAAGGCCCGACAACACACGTTAATGTCCGCATGGGCCGGACACGTCTTCTTTAAACAAGTCAAGAAGAAACTGTTATGGTTTGTAATGCGACCCCAATTGCACGACACAGATAGGTAATCAGAGTTAGCCAAAACAAGGGCATGATTTATTACACAGAAAAAGTGGCACTGAGCCTTTAAGGGGGGAAAACACTAAAGTCCAATAACACAAAAAAAGGCGGCACTGTGCCTTTAACGGGCGAACAGGCAGGAAAAAAGTAACAGGAATCCTCTGGAACACGGGCAAACAGTACACAGGAATCTTCTTCCTCACGGGCAAAGGTAAACAGGAATCTTCTTCCTCCCGACCAGAATGCTGCCTACGGGCAATGCAGCACACAGGGGGTCCGAGGGGAACGGGGTGAGAACACGGGCATCCTCCCATGGAGTAATAGAGAGCGATGGCGAGCCTCACCCCAGGAACGGGTCCATGTAGAGGGAGTTTGGGAAGTAGCCGGCACGGCATCTGGAGTGGGAACACTGGGATCCTCCCGTGGAGTAATAGAGAGCGAAGACGGTGTCCCACTCCAGGAAACGGCGACAGGTGGCGATGTACAGGGGTGGCACGACGTCTCACGCCGGAGACGCGGCAGTAGATGGTAGTAACTAGAACGACCCGACAAGGAGTGGAGGGGAGTCAGCGTATATGAATCCTCCCGACGAGCTGATTGTGGATCAATCTCAGGTGCGTGACTCAGAAAAACGGCACGCCCCCTCGTTGGGCAGCATGCAGAATTCCTCCAGCCCTCACAGAAACATCACAATAAGTCAAGAACAAAACAACAACAAAAATGTATAAATGCAACACTCCCAGACGTACCCCACGCGAAGGTAAGGAAAAACTCACTAAAACCTAGCAACAGGAAAAAATGCACCACAGGCAATGTGGAGGAGAGAAACCTTAGAATGGCCATTCAAGGGGGGGATCTCCCTTCTTAGATGTCGGTGATAGTAGTGTTGCAATAAAACGGGCGAACAGGCGAATTCTCCGATCCAGAGTCTGAGTAGCACTGTTCCTCAAATGAACAGGTTTAAAGCATATGCACTCTCAAGTATGATCTGTACTTACCTGATGCGTAAATGCTTTTGAGACCTCAGGGTCAACCCCTTTGAGTTAGGGCTTTTGTGAAGGATACCAGTTCTTGTATCAATCTTTTTTTTTTTATCATCTTTCATCAAGTGTTTTTATCCAGTTTTATTAACTCTTTTATTCCCGTTTCTAACTGATTCGGCTGTCAAGCTGTCGGAGGGACCTCTCGGGATCATCTTACCTGCACTTTATGTGCTCATTTTATGTCTTTTTTTCAGTTGTGAAGCACTTTGAGCTGCGATTTTTGTATGAAAGGTGCAATACAAATAAAGTTATTATTATTATTAACTAAATGGCCCTGTCTCCCCATCGTTTCGATCGAGGCCTCCTCACACAAAATTGTCTGTGACTTGACGGAAATGACAGAAATAAAAGCTGAACTGGAATCCATCGAGCGTCTTATTAAAAGGATCTTCTCCCCCGACCAGCGGAGCTCTTGTCCCGGCCGGCCGGCCTGTCTGGAGCCCTCAGTCCCCAGTAGCGACAGTGGGCAACGGTGGTGAACGGCAGGAGGAGTGGTACGAGGAAACTCTCTCTCAACTAAACTCCACAGTGTCACTTGGAATCATTGACAGTGACTCTTGAAAGCCTGAGCGAACGCGGCATTCTATAATCGGGCCCCGTTTCCTCTCTGTTGTCAACCAGCTCGGAGCGATTTAGTCACCCTTTCAGCCTCCATTGGTGGTTGCGAAACCTCTGTACAGCAATGGGTCATGGCTTTTGTCAGCCACTTCAATTCATGTGGGACCAAAATATGACCCAAATGAGAATGGGACCAGACAACTGGCGCCACATTTTGTATCAAATATGTAGCTTTTCATCTATCGTGATGGCCTAACCCCATCTGTTCTCAAGGTTGAACAGAATATCTCTCCATTATTCCTGTTCAAATCACCACTAGATCCTGTGCATTGTCCAGGTCATACTGGTGATTAGGGTTGGGTATCGGACTCTGTAGGGTACTGACCGAATTACAATCAATCCGTACCAAATTTCGGTACCTTTACATGTTTAGTATAAGAGTGTAATATGCTAGACAAGAGGGAGCCTTTTCCACAAATGTATGACTGTCCCGTCTTTTGGGTCTTTGGAAAGACCATGCGAGGCCAGGGGAGTTCGATGATATTTACTGAGGATGGCCAGATAACGTTGATATTTAAACATTTTAAAAACACAATACAATATCATTCGATGTACTGTAGTCTGTGTGGTGTGTTACAACAATAAATAACAAAATTTTCTAAATAAATAACAATATTGAAATTGAGAAGTTTGGATTACATTTTTTACAACTGAAATTCTTTCTTTCTGTTATTACAGAGAGAGAGTTTAAGTACTAAAGAAAGGTACCGTTGGGTACCGATACCGAATTCCATGAACTGGTACTTGTTTGTACCAAAAATACCCAAAAGTACTAATAATGATATGAATAATGAGAGTCCAATGTGAAAAAGATTCAATACAGATTGGGCTTCTCCATACCCGAGCTGATCCAGACCAAAAATGACCTCCCAAAAATCACAATCAACATGTGAACATACAATCATATTTACACATTTGAACACGCTCCTCCTCTTTCTATGAGGTGTAACTGTTTACAGTGACTGAAATGCCACGTTGGCCCTCAGGCTTTACAATCTGATACCTTCTCAAGACAGTCTTATTTGCTGAAACCTATAAATCTAGGTGTCCTAGATGTTTTATTTACACAGGCTCCAAACATTGAAACTGGCAGTACCTATGTCCTTTAATCGTTAACACTGGCCTTTAAAATGCTGACTCTATTGAATGGTTGTATTGATGATACTGGAACATGTGCTAATTAATTTGTATGCTAGTTCAAAAATATATACCGCACAGGGGAGGAGGGGTGGGTATTTATGTTAAATCAAGTTTCTCTGTAACAATTCTAAATGCTGTCATCCTTCCAAGATGTTTTGAATTTCTTGCACTGCAGGTTCAGTTAGGACCTGTCTCAGTTGGTTGTGGTAGACCCCCATCTGCTGAATCAGGTTCCATTGACACAATCATGGATTTGCTTTCTCTGTATAACGCTGAATTGATTGTCTTGGGTGACTTTAATCTGAACCGGTTGAGTAGTGCATCCGATCATCTCAAGGAGATTAGTGGCGGCCTCAGACTGTCCTAGGTCAGAGGTGGCCGTCTGTGTCCTTTACGATCTACCAGTCGATCACAACGAGCCTCTAAGTGGATCGCCGGATGATTCTGGACAATCCCAGATAAACACAGCCACCATTTCGTCTGTCATCCAATCACAAGGCCTTGCTGCATTAAACTTGAATATCAGCAAATCCCTGTCCCCTATGTGGCTCTTTGGCCCACCTCCTTTGTTCGTGGGCTTTCACTCTTGGAGGAGAGGGAAGGTTGTCCCATTAGGACTGAATATTTATAATTATATTGAAATCATAATCATTAAATGATTACTCATTGATTTCAGAACATCATATGATGACAAGTGAATTTGTTGTCTGGACCAAAGGCTGCCTTTCTGTAATCTTCTACAAGTTACCAAATAAGTTTAAAAATAACTGGAGAAACGTGCCGTGGCTCCTCCTCCCTCTCACCACACCGCTGTGAAGGAAGGGTATGCTGCATTTACAACACAGGACAACATGAGAGCAACGCGGCATGATCGTTGTATCTCGATTATCTTGTTGTCACGACGGTGGGAAGCCAAAATTCGAATTGAAATTGAAACTCAATATGCAAAACGTTGTTTCCTCTAAGAGTCGACACCGAGCAACCACTTGTTCTGTATCGAGTGAGAGTAAGAGTGTTAGGCTGCATACAGACGAGGTGTCTCGATAACATGGAAAAAAGGCGAGAGGAGCGCCGCCGCTCATTATCTGCCTCTCTCGCCCCTCTCTCGACCAAGTCCCCCTCTCTCTCTCTCTCTCTCTCTCTCTCTCTCTCTCTCTCTCTCTCTCTCTCTCTCTCTCTCTCTCTCTCTCTCTCTCTCTCTCTCTCTCTCTCTCTCCCTGTTTCCGAAGCACTGTGTTGTTCCTCATGCAGGAATCATAACGGCTTTAACATAAATCGCTACTATTGAGCAAAGGGTTGCGCAAAATAAGAGGCACCTCTCTCCATCTGTGCCTCGCTGCTCTGCTGTGTGTGTGTGTGTGTGTGTGTGTGTGTGTGTGTGTGTGTGTGTGTGTGTGTGTGTGTGTGTGTGTGTGTGTGTGTGTGTGTGGCGTGCGTGCGTGCGTGTGCATACATGATGGTTTGTGTATCTTGTTGGCTGTGTTTTTGGCTGCAATTGTGTGCGGGGGCATTTAGAAATGGTCACTCAGAAGGAATATGGCTTGGCATATAATCCATTGGCTTGGCAATGTGACAGCTAATTTGTAGGCGTACACGTTGAATTGTTGAAGTGTGTCACAAGGTTTTTTACGTCTCTCATGGAGGGTGACGTGGAAAAAACACTTCTGGAGAAAGTTACAGTATGCTAGCACTCTTACCAGACATCACCTGGATCTGACATGTCAAGTGACTAGACGTGTCTGTCAAGTGTTTCTAAAATTTGATGCTTGGAAGGTGTGTATGTCAGGTGTGCCATTTGGCTGTGCTATTACTTTGCCATTGTTGCTCATATGTCCACTGGCTGAACAGAGGGAAATATTTGGCTAGATTTAAATGCTTGGGACTAAATCTTATTACAGTATATTGTATATTGTACAATGCACGGCTTCTTAAAAATGTCAGATAAACATATTGATCACTGAGAATTCGTCTTGTTTTCTTAGGCCCCGTTTAGACGAAAACGCTAGCAGGTGAATCCGCAAAAATATTTTTTCGGATGTGCCTTTCGTTTATATGGAAACAGCGTTTTTACGGGGTGAAACCGCAAAAAAGTGAGACTACCTTCCAGGGTGGAATTCCTAGAAACGATAAACCTTTGCGCTCTCATCTAAACTGTCAAACCGCATAAAACGATGACGAAAGGGTTGTCAAGGCTCTCGTCGCGCGTACTGCTTACATCACAGGCATGCGTCAGTAGCCTAGAAGCGTAAACAAAGCATGTCTGATTCTATCCATGGCGATCACCTGAAGGCTACATTGGCAGTACTTTTAAATACACAAGAATCTGTCCCGCGGCGTGACTGGACCCACTGTCTGTGAGTGACTCTGCTTTGGTCCAATCACATTCCCCACCCACAGTCTGCGAATCAGAGGCAGAGCAGGGCGGGTCTTCACAGCACGTCATGTGACATATGCGCCAATCGTGTGACAGCGGGGCTCAGTTGTCTGGAGTCGTTACAGCCTCGTCTTCCATCCCAAAACGATAGTCTAAACGCAAAATTAAAAGTGAAGACGACTTTTGCGGTTTCTGTTCAGACTCTCTCCGTCTAAACGTAGCCTTAATCTTGAATTTTAAAACTAAGCCATAATTAGATTTGTACAATATTTGTAGCAATGGGCTAATACACTGGGGTCTATTTTTTTTTTACATACATACTTTGTATGCCCCCCCCCCCCCCCCACCAGATATAATTTACACAAATGATTAATATTAAAATATGGAACTATTTACTATCCAGCCTATGATAAAGCTTAAAAGTGTGGTGACTTTCATTCTGCTTGGCTGGCAATGGTAGATCTCTCCAGCTTTGGAAAAGGGCAAAGTAGATCCTGTGCCCAAAGAGGTTGCCCGCCCCTGTTCCAGCCTCCACCTCCTGGGACGGGTTACAGGGGCCAGAGTTAGGGTGCCCACCTGTCCCGCGTCCCGCTACAACAGAACAATGTCCCGCAATTCAAAGATTATATTATTATTATTATTAATATATATTTTTTAAATGT
>NC_140182.1:14095438-14110425 GCF_963971535.1 Notolepis coatsorum
CTTCCCTGTTAGCTCCCCTGTTAGCCTGTTGACTCCCCTGTAGCTTCCTTGTTAGCCTCGTTAGCTCCCCTGCAGCTTGCTAGGCCTCTACTACCAGCATGGCCCCAGTCTGCTAGCTTAGCCCCGGCTGCTAGCACAGCCTCTATGTTAATGCAGCCCTTGCAGCTAGCATAGGCCCTGTAGCTAGCCATGCCCAGGCAGCTAACCCGGTCCCTCTGCATGGCCTCCACTTTTTGTGTAGTTTTCCCCACTGCTAGGACTGCCCCTTCAGCTAGCAAGGTCAGTTTTCTCCCACTGCTAGGACTGCCCCTTCAGCTAGCAAGGTCAGTTTCCCCACTGCTAGGACTGCCCCTTCAGCTAGCAAAGTCAGTTTCCCCACTGCTAGGACTGCCCCTTCAGCTAGCAAGGTCAGTTTTCTCCCACTGCTAGGACTGCCCCTTCAGCTAGCAAGGTCAGTTTTCCCCACTGCTAGGACTGCCCCTTCAGCTAGCAAGGTCAGTTTTCTCCCACTGCTAGGACTGCCCCTTCAGCTAGCAAGGTCAGTTTTCTCCCACTGCTAGGACTGCCCCTTCAGCTAGCAAGGTCAGTTTTCCCCACTGCTAGGACTGCCCCTTCAGCTAGCAAGGTCAGTTTCCCCACTGCTAGGACTGCCCCTTCAGCTAGCAAGGTCAGTTTTCCCCACTGCTAGGACTGCCCCTTCAGCTAGCAAGGTCAGTTCCCCACAGCTAGGACTGTCCTTCCAGCTAGCTTGTTCTCTCATGCTGGTCCAGCCCTGTCTGCCAGCCTAGCTCCGGCAGCTAGCGCAGCCTCTATGTTAATGTAGCAGTACAGCTAGCATAGGCCCTGTAGCTATCAGTGCCCTGGCAGCTACCCTTTCCCTCTGCTAGCCCCTTCCCGGTTCCCCTCTCCAGTGCCCCTGTCCCTCGCCCTGTCCAAGGCCTTAACCCTGTTTTCTCTGTCCCTGTCTCCAGCCCGCCCCCGCGGGCCTCTGTTCCCGGTTCCCCTCTCCAGTGCCCCTGTCCCTCGCCCTGTCCAAGGCCTTAACCCTGTTTTCTCTGTCCCTGTCTCCAGCCCGCCCCCGCGGGCCTCTGTTCCTGTTCCCCTCTCCAGTGCCCCTGTTCCTGCCCTGTCCCTTGCCCTGGCCCTGTCCTTTAGCCTTTCCCTTAGCCTTCCCCTTAGCCAGCTCGCCTCTTAAAGGCACATTGCCCTTTTTCCCTAGTTCTTGTTTTCCAGTATTTTTGTGTTCTCCCTTAAAGGGACAGTGCCGCTTTTCTGTTGTTTTCAATAAATGCCCAGTTCTTGGCTTACTCTCATACCTGTCTTGTGTTGTGCGATTGGGGTCGGTTACAAACCATAACAGTACGACCCGACCGTCGATGACCCCAGCCAGCACAGACAGTGTATGTTGAGTTTGTCCTTTGTTAGTTCTAGCTTCCCCGCTAGCATGGCCCAATTTTTTGTTTGTTGCCTTGTCATGTCCCCTGCCCCTCTGTCTGTATTTTTCGGTCGCCCGGTGGCTCCCGTGGAGGGGGGAGTACTGTGAGGTTCGCCTCTTCCCTGGACCTTTAATTCCTGTTCCCTGGACCTTTGATTCCCTGTCTCCTCACCTCTCCAGCCCCCACCCTCGCGTTCTTTTACTCTCGTCTGCTCTTCAGCAGCCCACACCCTTGGACTACCTGTCATTATGTGTTTGATTGGTCCGTGCCGAACACACACTTCTAGTCAAGTATCAATTACTATCTCGCACCTGATGTGTGTTCTAATTAGCGCCCCAGTGGGCTTTAAATAGCTCGATCTCCCCCCCAGTCCTGGTCGGGTCGTTCTGCAAACTCCTACGGGAGATTCTCTATCTGCAAACTCCTACGGGAGATTCTCTATCTGTAAGCTCCTACGGGAGATTCCCTATCTGTCTGTATGCTGTTTCATCTCCGGCGTGAGACGAGGTACAAGCCTTCGCCACCTGTCGCCGTTTGCCTGGAGTGGGACACAGTACTGCGCTCTCTAATTCTCTACGGGAGGTATTCCAGTGTTCCACTCCAGACCCCGCGCCAGATGCGCTCTCCGAACCGGCGCGTTCTCCAAGCAGACGCGCACCACTCCAGACCCCGCGCCAGATGCGCTCTCCGAACCGGCGCGTTCTCCAAGCAGACGCGCACCACTCCAGACCCTGCGCCAGATGCGCTCTCCGAACCGGCGCGTTCTCCAAGCAGACGCGCACCACTCCAGACCCCGCGCCAGATGTGCTCTCCGAACCGGCGCGTTCTCCAAGCAGGCGCGCACCACTCCAGACCCCGCGCCAGATGCGCTCTCCGAACCGGCGTGTTCTCCAAGCAGACGCGCACCACTCCAGACCCCGCGCCAGATGCGCTCTCCGAACCGGCGCGTTCTCCAAGCAGACGCGCACCACTCCAGACCCCGCGCCAGATGCGCTCTCCGAACCGGCGCGTTCTCCAAGCAGACGCGCACCACTCTAGACCCCGCGCCAGATGCGCTCTCCGAACCGGCGCGTTCTCCAAGCAGACGCGCCCCACTCCAGACGTCTAGCCTGCGCCCTCCTACTCCATCCCTGTAAGCAGCTCTGGCCCTAGTCTCCCCTGTTGGCTTCTTTGTTAGCTCCCCTGTTAGCTTCCCTGTTAGCTCCCCTGTTAGCCTGTTAGTCTCCCCTGTTAGCTCCCCTGTTAGCCCTTGTTAGTTCCCCTGTTTGACTCCCCTGTTAGCTTCCCTGTTAGCTCCCCTGTTAGCTTGTTAGTCTCCCCTGTTAGCTCTCCTGTTAGCCTTTGTTAGCTCCCCTGTTGGCTTCCCTGTTAGCTCCCCTGTTAGCCTGTTAGCTCCCCTGTTAGCCTGTTAGTCTCCCCTGTTAGCTCCCCTGTTAGCCCTTGTTAGTTCCCCTGTTTGACTCCCCTGTTAGCTTCCCTGTTAGCTCCCCTGTTAGCCTGTTGACTCCCCTGTAGCTTCCTTGTTAGCCTCGTTAGCTCCCCTGCAGCTTGCTAGGCCTCTACTACCAGCATGGCCCCAGTCTGCTAGCTTAGCCCCGGCTGCTAGCACAGCCTCTATGTTAATGCAGCCCTTGCAGCTAGCATAGGCCCTGTAGCTAGCCATGCCCAGGCAGCTAACCCGGTCCCTCTGCATGGCCTCCACTTTTTGTGTAGTTTTCCCCACTGCTAGGACTGCCCCTTCAGCTAGCAAGGTCAGTTTTCTCCCACTGCTAGGACTGCCCCTTCAGCTAGCAAGGTCAGTTTCCCCACTGCTAGGACTGCCCCTTCAGCTAGCAAAGTCAGTTTCCCCACTGCTAGGACTGCCCCTTCAGCTAGCAAGGTCAGTTTTCTCCCACTGCTAGGACTGCCCCTTCAGCTAGCAAGGTCAGTTTTCCCCACTGCTAGGACTGCCCCTTCAGCTAGCAAGGTCAGTTTTCTCCCACTGCTAGGACTGCCCCTTCAGCTAGCAAGGTCAGTTTTCTCCCACTGCTAGGACTGCCCCTTCAGCTAGCAAGGTCAGTTTTCCCCACTGCTAGGACTGCCCCTTCAGCTAGCAAGGTCAGTTTCCCCACTGCTAGGACTGCCCCTTCAGCTAGCAAGGTCAGTTTTCCCCACTGCTAGGACTGCCCCTTCAGCTAGCAAGGTCAGTTCCCCACAGCTAGGACTGTCCTTCCAGCTAGCTTGTTCTCTCATGCTGGTCCAGCCCTGTCTGCCAGCCTAGCTCCGGCAGCTAGCGCAGCCTCTATGTTAATGTAGCAGTACAGCTAGCATAGGCCCTGTAGCTATCAGTGCCCTGGCAGCTACCCTTTCCCTCTGCTAGCCCCTTCCCGGTTCCCCTCTCCAGTGCCCCTGTCCCTCGTCCTGTCCAAGGCCTTAACCCTGTTTTCTCTGTCCCTGTCTCCAGCCCGCCCCCGCGGGCCTCTGTTCCCGGTTCCCCTCTCCAGTGCCCCTGTCCCTCGCCCTGTCCAAGGCCTTAACCCTGTTTTCTCTGTCCCTGTCTCCAGCCCGCCCCCGCGGGCCTCTGTTCCTGTTCCCCTCTCCAGTGCCCCTGTTCCTGCCCTGTCCCTTGCCCTGGCCCTGTCCTTTAGCCTTTCCCTTAGCCTTCCCCTTAGCCAGCTCGCCTCTTAAAGGCACATTGCCCTTTTTCCCTAGTTCTTGTTTTCCAGTATTTTTGTGTTCTCCCTTAAAGGGACAGTGCCGCTTTTCTGTTGTTTTCAATAAATGCCCAGTTCTTGGCTTACTCTCATACCTGTCTTGTGTTGTGCGATTGGGGTCGGTTACAAACCATAACAGTACGACCCGACCGTCGATGACCCCAGCCAGCACAGACAGTGTATGTTGAGTTTGTCCTTTGTTAGTTCTAGCTTCCCCGCTAGCATGGCCCAATTTTTTGTTTGTTGCCTTGTCATGTCCCCTGCCCCTCTGTCTGTATTTTTCGGTCGCCCGGTGGCTCCCGTGGAGGGGGGAGTACTGTGAGGTTCGCCTCTTCCCTGGACCTTTAATTCCTGTTCCCTGGACCTTTGATTCCCTGTCTCCTCACCTCTCCAGCCCCCACCCTCGCGTTCTTTTACTCTCGTCTGCTCTTCAGCAGCCCACACCCTTGGACTACCTGTCATTATGTGTTTGATTGGTCCGTGCCGAACACACACTTCTAGTCAAGTATCAATTACTATCTCGCACCTGATGTGTGTTCTAATTAGCGCCCCAGTGGGCTTTAAATAGCTCGATCTCCCCCCCAGTCCTGGTCGGGTCGTTCTGCAAACTCCTACGGGAGATTCTCTATCTGCAAACTCCTACGGGAGATTCTCTATCTGTAAGCTCCTACGGGAGATTCCCTATCTGTCTGTATGCTGTTTCATCTCCGGCGTGAGACGAGGTGCAAGCCTTCGCCACCTGTCGCCGTTTGCCTGGAGTGGGACACAGTACTGCGCTCTCTAATTCTCTACGGGAGGTATTCCAGTGTTCCACTCCAGACCCCGCGCCAGATGCGCTCTCCGAACCGGCGCGTTCTCCAAGCAGACGCGCACCACTCCAGACCCCGCGCCAGATGCGCTCTCCGAACCGGCGCGTTCTCCAAGCAGACGCGCACCACTCCAGACCCCGCGCCAGATGCGCTCTCCGAACCGGCGCGTTCTCCAAGCAGACGCGCACCACTCCAGACCCCGCGCCAGATGCGCTCTCCGAACCGGCGCGTTCTCCAAGCAGACGCGCACCACTCCAGACCCCGCGCCAGATGCGCTCTCCGAACCGGCGCGTTCTCCAAGCAGACGCGCCCCACTCCAGACGTCTAGCCTGCGCTTTCCTACTCCATCCCTGTAAGCAGCTCTGGCCCTAGTCTCCCCTGTTGGCTTCTTTGTTAGCTCCCCTGTTAGCTTCCCTGTTAGCTCCCCTGTTAGCCTGTTAGTCTCCCCTGTTAGCTCCCCTGTTAGCCCTTGTTAGTTCCCCTGTTTGACTCCCCTGTTAGCTTCCCTGTTAGCTCCCCTGTTAGCTTGTTAGTCTCCCCTGTTAGCTCTCCTGTTAGCCTTTGTTAGCTCCCCTGTTGGCTTCCCTGTTAGCTCCCCTGTTAGCCTGTTAGCTCCCCTGTTAGCCTGTTAGTCTCCCCTGTTAGCTCCCCTGTTAGCCCTTGTTAGTTCCCCTGTTTGACTCCCCTGTTAGCTTCCCTGTTAGCTCCCCTGTTAGCCTGTTGACTCCCCTGTAGCTTCCTTGTTAGCCTCGTTAGCTCCCCTGCAGCTTGCTAGGCCTCTACTACCAGCATGGCCCCAGTCTGCTAGCTTAGCCCCGGCTGCTAGCACAGCCTCTATGTTAATGCAGCCCTTGCAGCTAGCATAGGCCCTGTAGCTAGCCATGCCCAGGCAGCTAACCCGGTCCCTCTGCATGGCCTCCACTTTTTGTGTAGTTTTCCCCACTGCTAGGACTGCCCCTTCAGCTAGCAAGGTCAGTTTTCTCCCACTGCTAGGACTGCCCCTTCAGCTAGCAAGGTCAGTTTCCCCACTGCTAGGACTGCCCCTTCAGCTAGCAAGGTCAGTTTCCCCACTGCTAGGACTGCCCCTTCAGCTAGCAAGGTCAGTTTTCTCCCACTGCTAGGACTGCCCCTTCAGCTAGCAAGGTCAGTTTTCCCCACTGCTAGGACTGCCCCTTCAGCTAGCAAGGTCAGTTTTCTCCCACTGCTAGGACTGCCCCTTCAGCTAGCAAGGTCAGTTTTCTCCCACTGCTAGGACTGCCCTTTCAGCTAGCAAGGTCAGTTTTCCCCACTGCTAGGACTGCCCCTTCAGCTAGCAAGGTCAGTTTCCCCACTGCTAGGACTGCCCCTTCAGCTAGCAAGGTCAGTTTTCCCCACTGCTAGGACTGCCCCTTCAGCTAGCAAGGTCAGTTCCCCACAGCTAGGACTGTCCTTCCAGCTAGCTTGTTCTCTCATGCTGGTCCAGCCCTGTCTGCCAGCCTAGCTCCGGCAGCTAGCGCAGCCTCTATGTTAATGTAGCAGTACAGCTAGCATAGGCCCTGTAGCTATCAGTGCCCTGGCAGCTACCCTTTCCCTCTGCTAGCCCCTTCCCGGTTCCCCTCTCCAGTGCCCCTGTCCCTCGCCCTGTCCAAGGCCTTAACCCTGTTTTCTCTGTCCCTGTCTCCAGCCCGCCCCCGCGGGCCTCTGTTCCCGGTTCTCCTCTCCAGTGCCCCTGTCCCTCGCCCTGTCCAAGGCCTTAACCCTGTTTTCTCTGTCCCTGTCTCCAGCCCGCCCCCGCGGGCCTCTGTTCCTGTTCCCCTCTCCAGTGCCCCTGTTCCTGCCCTGTCCCTTGCCCTGGCCCTGTCCTTTAGCCTTTCCCTTAGCCTTCCCCTTAGCCAGCTCGCCTCTTAAAGGCACATTGCCCTTTTTCCCTAGTTCTTGTTTTCCAGTATTTTTGTGTTCTCCCTTAAAGGGACAGTGCCGCTTTTCTGTTGTTTTCAATAAATGCCCAGTTCTTGGCTTACTCTCATACCTGTCTTGTGTTGTGCGATTGGGGTCGGTTACAAACCATAACAGTACGACCCGACCGTCGATGACCCCAGCCAGCACAGACAGTGTATGTTGAGTTTGTCCTTTGTTAGTTCTAGCTTCCCCGCTAGCATGGCCCAATTTTTTGTTTGTTGCCTTGTCATGTCCCCTGCCCCTCTGTCTGTATTTTTCGGTCGCCCGGTGGCTCCCGTGGAGGGGGGAGTACTGTGAGGTTCGCCTCTTCCCTGGACCTTTAATTCCTGTTCCCTGGACCTTTGATTCCCTGTCTCCTCACCTCTCCAGCCCCCACCCTCGCGTTCTTTTACTCTCGTCTGCTCTTCAGCAGCCCACACCCTTGGACTACCTGTCATTATGTGTTTGATTGGTCCGTGCCGAACACACACTTCTAGTCAAGTATCAATTACTATCTCGCACCTGATGTGTGTTCTAATTAGCGCCCCAGTGGGCTTTAAATAGCTCGATCTCCCCCCCAGTCCTGGTCGGGTCGTTCTGAAAACTCCTACGGGAGATTCTCTATCTGCAAACTCCTACGGGAGATTCTCTATCTGTAAGCTCCTACGGGAGATTCCCTATCTGTCTGTATGCTGTTTCATCTCCGGCGTGAGACGAGGTGCAAGCCTTCGCCACCTGT
This sequence comes from Notolepis coatsorum, assembly GCF_963971535.1. NCBI lineage: Eukaryota > Metazoa > Chordata > Actinopteri > Aulopiformes > Paralepididae > Notolepis > Notolepis coatsorum. The sequence goes on from NC_140182.1 coordinate 14,103,033, forward strand.
CGCCGTTTGCCTGGAGTGGGACACAGTACTGCGCTCTCTAATTCTCTACGGGAGGTATTCCAGTGTTCCACTCCAGACCCCGCGCCAGATGCGCTCTCCGAACCGGCGCGTTCTCCAAGCAGACGCGCACCACTCCAGACCCCGCGCCAGATGCGCTCTCCGAACCGGCGCGTTCTCCAAGCAGACGCGCACCACTCCAGACCCCGCGCCAGATGCGCTCTCCGAACCGGCGCGTTCTCCAAGCAGACGCGCACCACTCCAGACCCCGCGCCAGATGCGCTCTCCGAACCGGCGCGTTCTCCAAGCAGACGCGCACCACTCCAGACCCCGCGCCAGATGCGCTCTCCGAACCGGCGCGTTCTCCAAGCAGACGCGCCCCACTCCAGACGTCTAGCCTGCGCTTTCCTACTCCATCCCTGTAAGCAGCTCTGGCCCTAGTCTCCCCTGTTGGCTTCTTTGTTAGCTCCCCTGTTAGCTTCCCTGTTAGCTCCCCTGTTAGCCTGTTAGTCTCCCCTGTTAGCTCCCCTGTTAGCCCTTGTTAGTTCCCCTGTTTGACTCCCCTGTTAGCTTCCCTGTTAGCTCCCCTGTTAGCTTGTTAGTCTCCCCTGTTAGCTCTCCTGTTAGCCTTTGTTAGCTCCCCTGTTGGCTTCCCTGTTAGCTCCCCTGTTAGCCTGTTAGCTCCCCTGTTAGCCTGTTAGTCTCCCCTGTTAGCTCCCCTGTTAGCCCTTGTTAGTTCCCCTGTTTGACTCCCCTGTTAGCTTCCCTGTTAGCTCCCCTGTTAGCCTGTTGACTCCCCTGTAGCTTCCTTGTTAGCCTCGTTAGCTCCCCTGCAGCTTGCTAGGCCTCTACTACCAGCATGGCCCCAGTCTGCTAGCTTAGCCCCGGCTGCTAGCACAGCCTCTATGTTAATGCAGCCCTTGCAGCTAGCATAGGCCCTGTAGCTAGCCATGCCCAGGCAGCTAACCCGGTCCCTCTGCATGGCCTCCACTTTTTGTGTAGTTTTCCCCACTGCTAGGACTGCCCCTTCAGCTAGCAAGGTCAGTTTTCTCCCACTGCTAGGACTGCCCCTTCAGCTAGCAAGGTCAGTTTCCCCACTGCTAGGACTGCCCCTTCAGCTAGCAAGGTCAGTTTCCCCACTGCTAGGACTGCCCCTTCAGCTAGCAAGGTCAGTTTTCTCCCACTGCTAGGACTGCCCCTTCAGCTAGCAAGGTCAGTTTTCCCCACTGCTAGGACTGCCCCTTCAGCTAGCAAGGTCAGTTTTCTCCCACTGCTAGGACTGCCCCTTCAGCTAGCAAGGTCAGTTTTCTCCCACTGCTAGGACTGCCCTTTCAGCTAGCAAGGTCAGTTTTCCCCACTGCTAGGACTGCCCCTTCAGCTAGCAAGGTCAGTTTCCCCACTGCTAGGACTGCCCCTTCAGCTAGCAAGGTCAGTTTTCCCCACTGCTAGGACTGCCCCTTCAGCTAGCAAGGTCAGTTCCCCACAGCTAGGACTGTCCTTCCAGCTAGCTTGTTCTCTCATGCTGGTCCAGCCCTGTCTGCCAGCCTAGCTCCGGCAGCTAGCGCAGCCTCTATGTTAATGTAGCAGTACAGCTAGCATAGGCCCTGTAGCTATCAGTGCCCTGGCAGCTACCCTTTCCCTCTGCTAGCCCCTTCCCGGTTCCCCTCTCCAGTGCCCCTTTCCCTCGCCCTGTCCAAGGCCTTAACCCTGTTTTCTCTGTCCCTGTCTCTAGCCCGCCCCCGCGGGCCTCTGTTCCCGGTTCCCCTCTCCAGTGCCCCTGTCCCTCGCCCTGTCCAAGGCCTTAACCCTGTTTTCTCTGTCCCTGTCTCCAGCCCGCCCCCGCGGGCCTCTGTTCCTGTTCCCCTCTCCAGTGCCCCTGTTCCTGCCCTGTCCCTTGCCCTGGCCCTGTCCTTTAGCCTTTCCCTTAGCCTTCCCCTTAGCCAGCTCGCCTCTTAAAGGCACATTGCCCTTTTTCCCTAGTTCTTGTTTTCCAGTATTTTTGTGTTCTCCCTTAAAGGGACAGTGCCGCTTTTCTGTTGTTTTCAATAAATGCCCAGTTCTTGGCTTACTCTCATACCTGTCTTGTGTTGTGCGATTGGGGTCGGTTACAAACCATAACAGTACGACCCGACCGTCGACGACCCCAGCCAGCACAGACAGTGTATGTTGAGTTTGTCCTTTGTTAGTTCTAGCTTCCCCGCTAGCATGGCCCAATTTTTTGTTTGTTGCCTTGTCATGTCCCCTGCCCCTCTGTCTGTATTTTTCGGTCGCCCGGTGGCTCCCGTGGAGGGGGGAGTACTGTGAGGTTCGCCTCTTCCCTGGACCTTTAATTCCTGTTCCCTGGACCTTTGATTCCCTGTCTCCTCACCTCTCCAGCCCCCACCCTCGCGTTCTTTTACTCTCGTCTGCTCTTCAGCAGCCCACACCCTTGGACTACCTGTCATTATGTGTTTGATTGGTCCGTGCCGAACACACACTTCTAGTCAAGTATCAATTACTATCTCGCACCTGATGTGTGTTCTAATTAGCGCCCCAGTGGGCTTTAAATAGCTCGATCTCCCCCCCAGTCCTGGTCGGGTCGTTCTGCAAACTCCTACGGGAGATTCTCTATCTGCAAACTCCTACGGGAGATTCTCTATCTGTAAGCTCCTACGGGAGATTCCCTATCTGTCTGTATGCTGTTTCATCTCCGGCGTGAGACGAGGTGCAAGCCTTCGCCACCTGTCGCCGTTTGCCTGGAGTGGGACACAGTACTGCGCTCTCTAATTCTCTACGGGAGGTATTCCAGTGTTCCACTCCAGACCCCGCGCCAGATGCGCTCTCCGAACCGGCGCGTTCTCCAAGCAGACGCGCACCACTCCAGACCCCGCGCCAGATGCGCTCTCCGCACCGGCGCGTTCTCCAAGCAGACGCGCACCACTCCAGACCCTGCGCCAGATGCGCTCTCCGAACCGGCGCGTTCTCCAAGCAGACGCGCACCACTCCAGACCCCGCGCCAGATGCGCTCTCCGAACCGGCGCGTTCTCCAAGCAGACGCGCACCACTCCAGACCCCGCGCCAGATGCGCTCTCCGAACCGGCGCGTTCTCCAAGCAGACGCGCACCACTCCAGACCCCGCGCCAGATGCGCTCTCCGAACCGGCGTGTTCTCCAAGCAGACGCGCCCCACTCCAGACGTCTAGCCTGCGCCCTCCTACTCCATCCCTGTAAGCAGCTCTGGCCCTAGTCTCCCCTGTTGGCTTCTTTGTTAGCTCCCCTGTTAGCTTCCCTGTTAGCTCCCCTGTTAGCCTGTTAGTCTCCCCTGTTAGCTCCCCTGTTAGCCCTTGTTAGTTCCCCTGTTTGACTCCCCTGTTAGCTTCCCTGTTAGCTCCCCTGTTAGCTTGTTAGTCTCCCCTGTTAGCTCTCCTGTTAGCCTTTGTTAGCTCCCCTGTTGGCTTCCCTGTTAGCTCCCCTGTTAGCCTGTTAGCTCCCCTGTTAGCCTGTTAGTCTCCCCTGTTAGCTCCCCTGTTAGCCCTTGTTAGTTCCCCTGTTTGACTCCCCTGTTAGCTTCCCTGTTAGCTCCCCTGTTAGCCTGTTGACTCCCCTGTAGCTTCCTTGTTAGCCTCGTTAGCTCCCCTGCAGCTTGCTAGGCCTCTACTACCAGCATGGCCCCAGTCTGCTAGCTTAGCCCCGGCTGCTAGCACAGCCTCTATGTTAATGCAGCCCTTGCAGCTAGCATAGGCCCTGTAGCTAGCCATGCCCAGGCAGCTAACCCGGTCCCTCTGCATGGCCTCCACTTTTTGTGTAGTTTTCCCCACTGCTAGGACTGCCCCTTCAGCTAGCAAGGTCAGTTTTCTCCCACTGCTAGGACTGCCCCTTCAGCTAGCAAGGTCAGTTTCCCCACTGCTAGGACTGCCCCTTCAGCTAGCAAGGTCAGTTTCCCCACTGCTAGGACTGCCCCTTCAGCTAGCAAGGTCAGTTTTCTCCCACTGCTAGGACTGCCCCTTCAGCTAGCAAGGTCAGTTTTCCCCACTGCTAGGACTGCCCCTTCAGCTAGCAAGGTCAGTTTTCTCCCACTGCTAGGACTGCCCCTTCAGCTAGCAAGGTCAGTTTTCTCCCACTGCTAGGACTGCCCCTTCAGCTAGCAAGGTTAGTTTTCCCCACTGCTAAGACTGCCCCTTCAGCTAGCAAGGTCAGTTTCCCCACTGCTAGGACTGCCCCTTCAGCTAGCAAGGTCAGTTTTCCCCACTGCTAGGACTGCCCCTTCAGCTAGCAAGGTCAGTTCCCCACAGCTAGGACTGTCCTTCCAGCTAGCTTGTTCTCTCATGCTGGTCCAGCCCTGTCTGCCAGCCTAGCTCCGGCAGCTAGCGCAGCCTCTATGTTAATGTAGCAGTACAGCTAGCATAGGCCCTGTAGCTATCAGTGCCCTGGCAGCTACCCTTTCCCTCTGCTAGCCCCTTCCCGGTTCCCCTCTCCAGTGCCCCTGTCCCTCGCCCTGTCCAAGGCCTTAACCCTGTTTTCTCTGTCCCTGTCTCCAGCCCGCCCCGCGGGCCTCTGTTCCCGGTTCCCCTCTCCAGTGCCCCTGTCCCTCGCCCTGTCCAAGGCCTTAACCCTGTTTTCTCTGTCCCTGTCTCCAGCCCGCCCCCACGGGCCTCTGTTCCTGTTCCCCTCTCCAGTGCCCCTGTTCCTGCCCTGTCCCTTGCCCTGGCCCTGTCCTTTAGCCTTTCCCTTAGCCTTCCCCTTAGCCAGCTCGCCTCTTAAAGGCACATTGCCCTTTTTCCCTAGTTCTTGTTTTCCAGTATTTTTGTGTTCTCCCTTAAAGGGACAGTGCCGCTTTTCTGTTGTTTTCAATAAATGCCCAGTTCTTGGCTTACTCTCATACCTGTCTTGTGTTGTGCGATTGGGGTCGGTTACAAACCATAACATTTACTTTTTTATTTCTCTTATTTTTTGGGATTATCTCCACAAACCTGAACGTTATTGCCATAAAACAGAACGCAGTTAGTTTCTCTACCTTTCTGTGAACGTCTTGCAAAAAACGGTGTTGCAATATGATGAAAAATGGTGGAGAAATTTACATTATAAAAAAGATGGCAGAATTCAGTACTGTATCTACAAAACCTTCTGTTTAATCATCTTCCCTTTATTCATTTGCTTAGATTTTTCAGGTGTGGTCAATTTTAGCATGGTGTTATTCACAGTCAAAGATAAAAAAAAAATTTAAATAGAATTGATATTCTCCTTTGGTTCATTACAATTTACTCAAGCCTAGTAACAGACACACTATTTCTGACACTGATCCATATATGTCCCTAGATTCAGATGCCAAGAACATGCAAATGGACAATTAAAAAAAAATTGTAAATGTTTAGTCTACGTCCTTATGGAATGAGTGACATAAAAAAAAAAAAAAAGTAAAAAAAAAAGTAAAAAAATAAAACCTTTTTTTATGGATGGAAGAGCCGCACATTGACGGGCAAAGAGCCGCATGCGGCTCGCGAGCCGCGGGTTGGCCACCCCTGCCCTAGCCAATTGAGTGTTGCGTTCACTAAATCTCTGACCCATTTCCAACTGACGATAATGCTATAGTACAGTCTCTTGAGTTCTGTTTTGCTGTCATCATTCCTCTGTTTGGGTTGTTCAGTCCCGAGATCGTTTAACGGTATGGGTTGTGGATGGCTAACCACGTTAGCTTCTGAATGAACCGATGCACTGGCTTCTTGGCTCCTTGCCGAAAGCTCTTCAGAGGTGCTGGGTTTGGATGTGTTTCTCCAACGTTAGATGTTGGAGGAGGCTGTGAAGAAGGTGCCCCACCATGCAACCATTTTCTTATGTCCATTTTAGTGTCTCCTTGTGTTTTACCGTCCCTGACCCTCTTTGCATTATGCTTATCGCTCTCACTTACGCTCTGACTCCCCATCAACTCAACCGTGACCAATTACCTAATAACAAATTCAAATACACCAATCAGCAATCACACACACACACTTCTTTTAAGATTTTATTTAGTTTAATTTAGTTTAATAATAGCCTATATAGCCCATTTATAAAGGAAAACGTCTGACTTTTACTATAATTTTTTTTTAAATTAATACAACATGGGCATGACTTTGGGGGGGGGCACAATAAGCTGTCTGGGGGGGGGGGGGGGGGCGCAAATGCCTCCCCATAGTGCCGACACTGCGCTACTGATGCGCTGACATTAACTAGCAGCTACACTGTGTGTCCTCTAAAAGTAATGTAGGCTACTGGTGGTGAGCTTGCTAACTGGCAGCTACACTGTGTGTCCTCTAAAAGTAATGTAGGCTACTGGTGAGCTTGCTAACTAGCAGCTACACTGTGTGTTCTCTAAAAGTAATACAGGCCACTGGTGAGCTTGCTAACTAGCAGCGGGAGCATGTCTATGTTCCCCGGGTCCTATGTTCCCCGGGTTCTATGTTCCCCGCTTTGATTGATTGATAGATTGAAAATGTTAGACCACCAGCCCTGATTCCAAACTCTAACCTTAACCAGTTCGAACGAGGGCCTAAGCTTAACCGTTCGAAAAACAAGGCGGACATTAATAATTAATAAAATAATAGAAATGTATAAAATGTTCAATCTATTAATCAAGCAAAGCGGGGAACATAGAACCCGGGGAACATAGGACCCGGGAACATAGGGATGATCCCCTAGCAGCTACACTGTGTGTCCTCTAAAAGTAATGCAGGCTACTGGTGAGCTGGTTAACTAGCAGCTATAGTATGCTGTGTGTTCTTGAAAAGTAATGCAGTCTACCGGTAAGCTACGCTGTGTGTTCTTTGAACATTTTTTTATTAATTTTTTGGACGCATGCAAGTGGAGAGAAAAGAAATAAATGTGACACCACTACAGTAGCCTACATGCACACATGTTTCCATAATTTCCTTGTTCAGGTGTTGTGTTGCCTATAGATGTGTCCAGTGGGAATGCAACTACAAGGGGTTTCAAACCACCTCCTCCTAGCAGTGAGAGGAAAACAGCTGCAACTCCAAACTAGGTTTGCTCTGATGGCGACAAACCCCTAGCTGCTTCAGCACAGCACAACATCCCTCCTTTCTTTCTTTCTATTTTTTTCTTACAGTACGCTAAAGGGGAGAGTGCCTATAGCAGTAGGCCCGCTGGCATTTTGGCTGAAATGGACGGCGTAAACTGTCACAGCCTGAAGGACACTAATGTTGGCAGCTGCATCATTCTTCTGGTTCCCAGACAAATTCAAAGCCATTTGTCGAGCCTAAGCCAGCCGCTGGTAAACAACCGTGTCTACGCGCGGTGTTATGGCATTTTCAAGTCAGATCTCCAGAGCTGGGACCAGAATGAGCTAACGATAGGCGGCCCTTTCAAGGTGGAGAGTCTGAATGCATTAGCATTTCACACAGAGCTCGATGCATTCCAAAGAC
>NC_140182.1:14110625-14133125 GCF_963971535.1 Notolepis coatsorum
CTCTCGCTGTATCTCTACATCTCTCTCTATCTATATATATCTCTCTCCTCTCTCTATCCCCCTTTCTCTCCCCGTTCTCTCTCTATCTCTCTCTCTCCCCCTATCTCTCTCTGTCTCTCTCTCTCCCCCTATCTCTCTCTCTCTCTCTCTCTCTTCTCTCTCTCTCTCTCTCTCTCTCTCTCTCTCTCTCTCTCTCTCTCTCTCTCTCTCTCTCTATATATATATTTCGCTCTTCTTCCTCAAACGCCAGCTGAAACCAACTTGGCCTCCCGTTTGTGGAGCATTGCATGTCTGTGGTCCGAGTTGCGAATGAGTTCTCGCACATTGCTGTGGAGGCGCCGAAAGTGAATGCGTGCTTGAAAGCAGTCAGTACACTGGGAATTGCCATGAGAGCTGTGGGGTACTGTGATAGAATGCACTTTGTGGTCCAAATCCCCTCCTCGATTGGCTGTGATTATTTGTTGCCTCCTGAAAAACAGTTTTGCAACTTCATACTCTGCCTCAATTATAGGCGATCGTGACGGGTCCATGGTATGCTTCACAGCTAGCATCTAAACATTTATAACTTGTTGGATTGAGTGCAGCAAATGCCCTAGCCAGTTGAGTGTTGCGTTCACTAAATCTCTGATCCATTTCCAACTGACGATAATGCTATAACAGTCTCTTGAGTTCTGTTTTGCTGTCATCATTCCTCTGTTTGGGTTGTTCAGTCCCGAGATCGTTTAACGGTATGGGTTGTGGATGGCTCACCACGTTAGCTTCTGAATGAACCGATGCACTAGCTTCTTGGCTCCTTGCCGAAAGCTCTTCAGAGGTGCTGGGTTTGGATGTGTTAGATGTTAGACGTTAGATGTTGGAGGAGGCCGTGAAGAAGGTGCCCCACCATGCAACCATTTTCTTATGTCCATTTTAGTGTCTCCTTGTGTTTTACCGTCCCTGACCCTCTTTGCATTATGCTTATCGCTCTCACTCACGCCCTGACTCCCCATCAACTCAACCGTGACCAATTACCTAATAACAAATTCAAATACACCAATCAGCAATCACACACACACTTTTTTTTAAGATTTTATTTAGTTTCATTTAGTTTAATAATAGCCTATATAGCCCATTTATAAAGAAAAACGTCTGACTTTTACTATAATAATTCTTTTTAAATTAATACAACATGGGCATGACTTTGGGGGGGGCACAATAAGCTGTCTGGGGGGGGGGGGGGAGCGCAAATGCCTCCCCATAGTGCCGACACTGCGGTACTGATGCGCTGACATTAACTAGCAGCTACACTGTGTTCTCTAAAAGTAATGTAGGCTACTGGTGGTGAGCTTGCTAACTAGCAGCTACACTGTGTGTCCTCTAAAAGTAATGTAGGCTACTGGTGAGCTTGCTAACTAGCAGCTACACTGTGTGTTCTCTAAAAGTAATGTAGACTACTGGTGAGCTTGCTAACTAGCAGCTACACTGTGTGTTCTCTAAAAGTAATGCAGGCTACTGCTGAGCTTGCTAACTAGCAGCTATAGTATGCTGTGTGTTCTTGAAAAGTAATGCAGTAAGTTTGTAATGCGGTAAGCTTGTTAACAAGCAGCTACGCTGTGTGTTCTTTGAACATTTTTTATTTATTTTTTTGGACGCATGCAAGTGGAGAGAAAAGAAATAAATGTGACACCACTACAGTAGCCTACATGCACACATGTTTCCATAATTTCCTTGTTCAGGTGTTGTGTTGCCTATATGTGTCCAGTGGGAATGCAACTACAAGGGGTTTCAAACCACCTCCTCCTAGCAGTGAGAGGAAAACAGCTGCAACTCCAAACTAGGTTTGCTCTGATGGCGACAAACCCCTAGCTGCTTCAGCACAGCACAACATCCCTCCTTTCTTTCTTTCTTTCTATTTTTTCTTACAGTACGCTAAAGGGGAGAGTGCCTATAGCAGTAGGCCCGCTGGCATTTTGGCTGAAATGGACGGCGTAAACTGTCACAGCCTGAAGGACACTAATGTTGGCAGCTGCATCATTCTTCTGGTTCCCAGACAAATTCAAAGCCATTTGTCGAGCCTAAGCCAGCCGCTGGTAAACAACCGTGTCTACGCGCGGTGTTATGGCATTTTCAAGTCAGATCTCCAGAGCTGGGACCAGAATGAGCTAACGATAGGCGGCCCTTTCAAGGTGGAGAGTCTGAATGCATTAGCATTTCACACAGAGCTCGATGCATTCCAAAGACGGTCCCAAGTCCCAGATTTATGTAAGTGCCTTCCACTTTCCACTGGCGTTGAATATATATCACCTGCAAGGCATGGGATTCCAGGAACAATCCGCTGACTAGAGCTATGACTAGATACATGTAATTGTAGCTGTAGCCTAGCTATTGCAATTTACAGTTGTAAACTGATTACAATTAAATTATTCAGATGAACAGTCATATCAAGTATTGAAATAAATCAAAAAAAAATCAAACATAATTATCTAAAGATGGTAAGTTGGAATGGAGAGTTTTTTTTGGTGATCACACATCACATTCTCCCTCCAAGTGATTTGGATTGTTTTCACAACGGAAAACACACAGCACGTGCAAATAAACAGACACAGCACAGACAGTCCCAATGTCTGAAGGGTTCAATTGAAATGTAAACTGTGATCCTGTGGGCACGACACTACAGGGGGTCAAGGGTTCAATTCCCATGGGGCCCATGCTATGAATATACACGCTCATGGGTACTGTGGCGCTGTATTGGAATAACGTCATCCACTGAATGGCTGGACGTTATGAGCGGTACTATGAACAAAATAATACAAATAATAATAATAATAATAAAAATAAATTATTCTTATTGCGGATGATTGATTAATATTTATGTTAAACATCTGCGTCAACAGCAGCTCCGTTACTCACGCAAGAGGAAGTGAGCGTGTCACCGTAATGATAATGGTAAGAGGAAAGAGGGGGGGGGGGGGGGCATTTTGGTATCAGTTTCTGAGGCGGCTCTTAAGCTCGCCTTGATGAAGTGTAGCCCTGGGGGGGGGGGAGAGCTCTCGTCACACAAGCGGGAGTCACGGGGGAGAATAATCCACGCTGACTTACAGTACATATTAATTCACGCATCACTCATCCCTCGCCGGCTCTCTCTCCATCGCGTCATCTATAATCATTTGCCTTTTTTCGCGATCCTTCATTTGTTTCTCCAGCCGCACAGGCTCCCTGTCACCGCTGTAATGGAACACATTTCGTCTCACGCGCTCATAAAGTATGCTCGCTCGCTCATGCACGTGCACACACACACACACACACACACACGTACTTTGTAAACATATCTCATGAACACTCTCTTATGAAAATTGCCTCAAGTAACAGTGTAGAGATACGCTCTGCTTTATTTTGCTGTATTTTATTAGTTTTTTTCTTGATATTGCCCTGAGGACCGGCAGTATATCTTGCAGGATAATGATGAATGTCTACATTCATTAACGGAACGGGGAGTGCACGTATTTTTTTCTTTCCTGTTGCAATGCTGAACATTTCCAAGGGCAATGGCTGCTCTGCCCCCTAGTTGCCTCATTTCCCACTGTGGTACATAGTGGGAATGACTTGGTGACGACGGCAGAGACATCAGTGCTGCTGCGAGATAAGCACCCTCGAGAGCGCCATAATCCAGCGGTAACATTGCGGGATCGAAAAGCCGTAAGAATTGAAATACAGCACGTGTCAATAATTTTGTTTGATCAAATGTGAATCATATCAAAATAATGTTGTATATATGATCTACCATTAAGGTTGGCTGCTTTACATTTCCTGAACCAATTAAGCAAGAAAGCTGCTTTATCTGCTATCCTGTGATTTAGTGAGGTAGTGATAGTAGTAGTATTAGTAGTAGTATAGTGGTTGTAGTAGTAGTAGTAGTAGTAGTATACTAGAGGTAGTGGTAGTAGTAGTAGTAGTAGTAGTAGTAGTAGTAGTAGTAGTAGTAGTAGTAGTAGTAGTAGTAGTAGTAGTAGTAGTAGTAGTAGTAGTAGTAGTAGTAGAAGTAGTAGTAGTAGTAGTAGTAGTAGTAGTAGTAGTAGTAGTACTAGTAGTAGTAGTAGTAGTAGTAGTGGTAGTAGTAGTAGTAGTAGTAGTAGTAGTAGTAGTAGTAGTAGTAGTAGTAGTAGTAGTAGTAGTAGTAGTAGTAGTAGTAGTAGTAGTAGTAGTAGTATAGTAGTAGTTGTTACGAAGGATCAGATTAAACCGAATATATATATTTATTACTTGATATATATTGTATAGTATTTGTATATCGTCTGATATCCCTTGTGTATTCTTTGTACATATACACGGAATATCCCTTTACCTAGTACAGACCATAATATTTCGTTCTCCTATTGGATAGCGATCCACTAGGCGCCACGGCCATACCCCCAAGGTCTAGTTCAAAGTCACCGCCAAAGACATGCCTGGACATGACCGGCTCTGCGCAAGAATACGAGACATAAATAAGGCTGGTACTAGTTTGTTCACCTAACGTATAAATACGGCGCAGGTGAATACAGAAGTAGAGTTACCCAATAAGTGAAGCCTCACACCACGATACAACGTGCTGTGAAGTGGGCCCGTTTTTGCCCCAAAATAGAGCCTTGAGACCGCGTGCGAATTGATAGCTGAAGTGTCAGAGTTTAACGCTGTACCGTAGAGTTCGACCTATTCTATTATTCGGTAATAGTCTATTTATGTATAGTGTATCGTGCGGCTACCGTTCTACAGTGACCAGCATTACCAACGCTTCCTCGCACCAGCTAGTGTGCTTATCCAGGCTGGGCGGCTTAACCTGGTGCCGTCATCCGAGGAGCCCTAGACGAGGACCGTGTGGATATGTACACTGGATAACCTACCCGACGACTACAGAGCCCTTTTCGGCTGGATTATATTTGCTTTGGTCCTGTATCTGATGGAGCGGAGAATCGTCTACACCCACAACTGTGTGGGATTTACCCTGTGAGGAGCATCGTCGAGCCCGCCTCTAGGACGCCTGAGGCTGGCTAGCTTTCCTCCATGCTACACTGCATACCGGAGAATAGCTGTTGTTCGTCTGCGGATCAAGAGATTATTGCACTGTCTCCTGTACCTGGAGTCTCCCTATTCTTCGTTGACCCAGACTTTCGTTACCGACAAATCCTCCCCCCTGCTGGCCTACAACCGGAGGGACCCTACTAGTATCTCCCGCTGCCCTACTAGTGTACCATAGATATAATTCTTATGATACAGGTGGTATTCATTATCTCCTGCGTAATATTCTAATGGACTTACGCTCTTGACCTATTCATGCACATTCTTCGCCTTACAAGCGCGACTCTAATTCTCAAGTAATGTAATACAATCTTTAGTGCTGCTAATAAATATTATTCTAACCAATATTGTTGTGGAACCGTGTCATTGTGGAGGTGTTCATCTCATATACCTGTGTACTGTATGGCCAGTAGTAATGTACATAAGACAGTAGTGGTTTAATGATACCATACTTATTCAATACAGTCAGGGAATTGTACCCCTCAGTTACAGTAGTAGTAGTAGTATTAGTAGTGGTTGTAGTAGTAGAGGTAGTGATAGTATTATTAGTAGTAGTATAGTGGTTGTAGTAGTAGTAGAGGTAGTTATAGTAGTAGTAATAGTGGTAATAGTAGTGGTAGTGGTAGTGATAGTAGTAGTAATAGTAGTAGTAGTAGTAGTAGTAGTAGTAGTAGTAGTAGTAGTAGTAGTAGTAGTAGTAGTAGTAGTAGTAGTAGTAGTAGTAGTAGTAGTAGTAGTAGTAGTAGTAGTAGTAGTAGTAGTAGTAGAAGTAGTAATAATGGGAATGTATTCACTGTTATTACTCACAGACAACACCACAATACATAGAAGAAAGCACGATCAGATTATGCTCAAGCAGACACAAATTAATATTCAAACAGCATCAGCAATATCGTACCTAGAATAACAGTGTAAATTAACATTATCCCTGTTGTTATTGGGAGGCTGTGAAGCTTGACCATCCCACACAATTAAATAGGCGTAACAGTAATGTTGGTGTTTGGTGCCTGGTTCAACAAAAGTTCCCAAAGTGTGTTTTCACCCTAATACACAGAGTGTGCTTTTTGTTTTGTTTTATCAGACAAACTAAAATATGGATTTCAGCATCGGGCAGAGGGCATGCATCATTACCTGCCTCCACACACAAATCAAGCAGCTCTGAAGATCATCTCTGAAGATTATTTAATGACCTGAACATGTCACATTGACTGATGACAGCAATAGGTGTGTGTGCGTGTGTGTGTGCGTGTGCATGTGCGCGCGCGTGTGTGTGTGTGCGTGCGTGGTAGGGCTGAATGATTTGTAAAGAATATCTAATTGCAATTATTTTGACTGATTGCAATTGTGATATATGATTCACCCTGTTGGAGGTAATGATCATTTTTGAACCATGTTAAAATGATCATGGTGTGATTTTTGCAAGGATCTGTACCAAACAAAGACATCTTCTTAAGTCTGTAGGATGATGTGTAGGCCGGGCCATCACCACAAGTAGTAGTAGTAGTAGTAGTAGTAGTAGTAGTAGTAGTAGTAGTAGTAGTAGTAGTAGTAGTAGTAGTAGTAGTAGTAGTAGTAGTAGTAGTAGTAGTAGTAGTAGTAGTAGTAGTAGTAGTAGTGGAAAAAAGGTTACTTTAAAGGAAAAAAACAAAACATAACTGGATGTTTTTGTATAGTATAGTATATGTTATGTACCAGGTGCTGGTCACTTCTGTGTCACTGTGCAGGCAGGCCTGATTACTCCTGTGTCACGGGGCATGCAGGTGAGGGCTGCCAATTAGCCAATTAGTGCTGATTGGTTACCTGCTGGGAGCTTTAAAGGCAGACCTAGTAACACACATGCAGTGTCTGTGCTTAGAGAAAGAGCTGTCAGGTTCTTCCAGTCCTTGTCCGTTGGGTTGCATTAGTACTTTAGTTTACATTTACATTAATAGTTCCTTGAGATAGTAGCACTTTGAGTTAGAGCACGGGGTTTTGGTGTTGGTTTGCACATAGGTTGCGTGCCCATGAGCCAGGGTCTTAACAGTTGGGCGCTCGTCCGGGATATTTACCCCTAGAAATTTGTTTGGTGGTTTTTTTTTTTGTGTTACACGGGTGTCATGGTATTATGGTTTGGGTGGTGTTCGTTACATATGGTGTAACTTGGGGGCTGAGCCATTTCATCAAACAGGTGAGTATGCCGTATTTGTTTGTAATTTGATGTGACTACTTATGCTGTTAAAATATATAGTTTAGTGGGCACCACATGTAGATAGGGACATTATTTTCTGGTTGTTGGTTAGCGTCCTGTGCACCACGTACTCCTGGGGCGGTCAATGAAATGATTGGTATATGATCTTTGACTGGTAGCAGGTGTGGTTGAAGAAAGTTAGGTCTACAGGGCATTAGTTTAAGGGTAGGTAGATTAGGGCGGCCAGAAAACACAGGTAGTGTGGTAGGGCTTGATTTAGTGTTTCTTAGGGTAGACATGTGGTGGGCCGGTTTTGACTGCAGTTTAGACGTAGAAGCATATGTAGTCATATCAGGTTAGAAGGCGCACCTGTTTGGATTTGTTTGTTGGATTTATTTGGTTTGTTTGAGTGTTTGGTGAGCATACCTGGTAGCACCTAACACCCTGCGTGTATGACACGTCTATTTGGGGTGGGTGTGTTTTATTTTTATGTTTTTTTTGCGTCCTAGAAATGTGCGCTCCGTAGCACACATTGCCACCACGTCCCTTTATGGTTATTATTAGTGGCTTTGGCATTCTTTATGGTTCTTCAGTGGTTCGTCGTGGTTCTTTAGTCGTTCTTCAGTGGTTCTTTAGTGTTTCTTTAGTGGCTCTTTAGGTAGGTTGTGTGTGTGCTAGGGTGCTTTTGGCAGCTTTTGTGACTCTAAAGTGACCGGGTTGTAGCGCTGGTGCAGGAAAGATGGCTTCCATTAGCGATTTTGTTGATCTCCCTTCGCATGACATGTTGGAGAGGTTTTCCAAAGAACAGCTTCTGGAGCTTGCTGTACACTACAAGGTGGAGCTTTCTCCCAGTGAGAAACGGTTGAAGCCAACTGCCTTGAGTGCTTTGAGGGTGTTACTCATTAGAGAGCAGGTGCTTGGGGCGAGGGTGGTGGTATCAGTGATCTATGGTTTTTGTTGTGCTGTGTTCTGTTCTGTTGAGCGCAGTTCTCAGGTTGATTTTGGTTTGCAGTCTATTTTTGACAGATCGGTATCGGTGGTCGTGTTCGACAGGGGCCGACCCGCTATCGCTGTTGTGGTAGTGGCCCTGACAACTAATGGGTCACAGTGGTTTTTTTTGTTTTTGTTTATGGGATGTTGTGTGGTGGTTGCCTCTGGGGCAACCAGTTTGGTGGGGGAGGTGTTATGTACCAGGTGCTGGTCACTTCTGTGTCACTGTGCAGGCAGGCCTGATTACTCCTGTGTCACGGGGCATGCAGGTGAGGGCTGCCAATTAGCCAATTAGTGCTGATTGGTTACCTGCTGGGAGCTTTAAAGGCAGACCTAGTAACACACATGCAGTGTCTGTGCTTAGAGAAAGAGCTGTCAGGTTCTTCCAGTCCTTGTCCGTTGGGTTGCATTAGTACTTTAGTTTACATTTACATTAATAGTTCCTTGAGATAGTAGCACTTTGAGTTAGAGCACGGGGTTTTGGTGTTGGTTTGTACATAGGTTGCGTGCCCATGAGCCAGGGTCGTAACAGTATAGTTAGCATAGTGACATAGGGAACTGTATATTGTATAGTAGTGTACATAGGACTTATTACCTTTTGTATTTTATCTTAGTACTTTTATCATGTCTATTTTATTTCTATTCTATTTTATTCTATTATTATTTGTATTTTTTGCACAATCGAAGCGGGCATGGCCACCTTCATATTCCTATATGTCTTGTGTATGTATGTGTGAATAAACGTCTTGAATCTTGAATCTAGTGGTAGTGGTAGTAGTAGTAGTATAGTAGTAGTAGTAGCAGTGGTAGTAGTAGTATAGTAGTAGTAGTAGTAGTATAGTAGTAGTAATAGTAGTAATAGTAGTAGTAGTAGTAGTAGTAGTAGTAGTATACAGGGGTGTAAAGTACTTGAGTAATTGTACTTTGTTACAATACTTAAGTACTGTTTTGGGGGATTTGTACTTTACTCGAGTATTATTAGGTTTGTATACTTTGTACTTTTACTCCATTACATTTCAGAGAAAAAAACATACTTTTTACTCCTTACATTTAAAATGCAGACCTACAAAGTACAAAGTACAAATCTCACAGGTCCAACCATTTTAATTAGTATATTTTAATTGTTTATCTGGCCTAACTAACGTTAACGTTATTAATCCTGCGACCGCAGGTAAACAGCCAATCAAATCCCCATAAATGGAAAATTAACCTGCCCATACCCATGCTGATTGGTCCTTGTGCAAAACTAGAAAGCGGGGATCTTTGATTAAACACCTGCTATCAGAAGAATAGACAGTCAGATCCGCATTATGCTGTGGTTAATATTGTGATATTATTCAGGGTACTCCAGTATTCTGTCTTTAATATTGTGATATTATTCAGGGTACTCCAGTATTCTGCCTTTAATATTGTGATATTATTCATGCTGTGATGTGAATGCCGTCCATGTTAGTTTACCTTCAATGGAGAAGTGCATTAAAAAATCTTTATGCAAAAAAAGTGTCCTCTGTTCTTTCATTTCAGCATTGTCTATCGCAGAACACATTCCATTGTGGGCAGAGTGTATGCTTGGTTTCATTCCAGCCTTGCCTAAACACCAGCTGATGATTTCACTAATTCACTAATTTATTCACTGTATCACAGACAACACCACAGTACATAGAAGAAAGCACAATCAGATTATGCCCAATGCTTCTTGTGAGGGCTGATAGCCTTTCGTCGTAGAACGCTTCATTTATGACATAGGTTCCTGTCTGAGGTAAGTTAGGGTTGGAATATTACAAACAGATGTTAAGACATGAGTTATGTTCCTATTGATAAAAAGGATTGTGTTACGGAAGGAATACTGACGATCAAACACTGTGGTGTAGTCATTTTGAAATAGAGGCAAAAAACAATGTCTAATTGCACACTTAATTAACTGTAGCAGTGCATCTTCCGCGACAGCACATTGTATTAATCTTACAGTACATATCAATGAACACACCTGAACACCTGCAAACACTGCATCACTGTGTGTTCTGATTAATTGATGCTTTGTGCAAATCCATAGGAAGCATTCGCCATGTAAATACAAGTCCATTTGTTCAAAGAGGAAGGCATTCAGTAATCACTTCATTCATCAATAGATTCATCCAGGATGGGTGGGTGATTGCATGTTCCCTGGGGCATTCACAAGACGAGGCGTGTGTGGGGGGGGGGGGGGGGGGGATCAGTGAGTACAAAAAGAGAGTGCAAAAAGAGAGCAAACTAAATGAACGCGTATGAATGAATAAAAAAAAAAAACTGGCTATGAACGTGGAGGGGAGTAACACGAAAACATCCCTTATTTATTACAAAATCGTCAGATAGAGGAGACTATTTGATAAGCCACAATGGAACAAAGCACACATTTGCACAGGATAAAAAGGGTGTATTCCCATCCGACATTCTTCTATTTACATTTCTTCAAGATTCTTTGCTGCCCCCCCCCCCCCCCCCCCCCCCCCCCCTATAAACAATTTTCGCACGGAAAGCGAATTTCAATTTCACTGCTTTCCCAGGTAACATGCCGTTGTTGAATCGGTCTTTTCCCCCACGGGTTCACGGATGCTGCTCAGTGGTCGGCTGTGCCGGGGACGTTCCCTCGGTACCAGTGTTGTAGTCGAGTCCGAGTCGAGTCCCCAGTGTCTGAGTCCTAGTCCAAGTCCGAGTCACCAAAGAAGAGCCCGAGTCGAGTCTGAGTCGAGTCCCCATTACCCTAGTCCGCGTCATCGAGGTTGAGTCCACTCCACTCTGCCAGTCAAAGAGCTGACATACAAATAGAAAAAGGTCTACATTAAACATACATGACACACCGTATCAAAGGGAGTTTTTTTTTTTACTTTGTGACACAATAGCCAAACAAAATCACTAGCCTCGTCTGCACCTTCCGAGTCCGAATGCAGTCAATGCTCGAGTCCAAGTCGAGTCACGAGTCCTGAAAATCAGTCCAGGACTCGAGTCCTACAACACTGCCTGGTACAACTGCAGTGGAGCCCCATCCTTGCTGGTCCTTAGCTGGCTACTAACTAGGGTTGTGCCGATAGATGATGACTTGATGGGGATCGATCGTTCAGGGTGATCATCAATTGCCAATGTCATGAGGATTTTTTTTGTCGACACTTCAGCATGTTATCTTTCAAAGGAGACCAGGCTCATGCTTGTGCTATAAGTATAAAGTATAGTATTTTGGTTTGCAAAAATAGTATGCAGTCCTCAAAAACCAAAACTAAAATGGCCACTTTTGGGAGTGCCTGTGTAAACGTGATGTGATTGAATTCCAAATTGATATCAATTAATATTCAGGCGGCTTGCTCTCGCTGGAGCCTATGTCTGTATCTCTGTTTCTCCTCTCTGCTTGATGCTGAGCACAGGGAACTGCAGACTGGAGCTGCGTGAGTTCATCCCAACTGATCAAATCATACGGGCACAAACTCACTACAGAATAACATGATGTATGTCATCTTATCAATAGTTAAATGAAATTAGAAATGAGTGCACCGCCGCGAAAATAGCACTGACAACATTGCATTCATATTTGCAATCGTTTAACAATCTCGACATAAAATAACCTAATATGTTGAATAGGGATGAGCCCGAATCTGAATAGAAATGTGGGTAATTTACATAGTTACAGCGATCATTGACACAAAGTGCTCCACCTAGGCACCACCATTTGTTTGCCATCAGAAACTACCTGTAGGACTGCCATCAGAAACTACCTGTAGGACTGCCATCAAAAACTAACTGTAGGACTGCCATCAAAAACTAACTGTAGGACTGCCATCAGAAACTACCTGTAGGACTGCCATCATAAACTACCTGTAGGACTGCCATCAAAAACTACCTGTAGGACTGCCATCAGAAACTACCTGTAAGACTGCCATCAAAAACTACCTGTAGGACTGCCATCAAACACTAACTGTAGGACTGCCATCAGAAACTACCTGTAGGACTGCCGTCAGAAACTACCAGTAGGACTGCCGTCAGAAACTACCTGTAGGACTGCCGTCAGAAACTACCAGTAGGACTGCCGTCAGAAACTACCTGTAGGACTGCCATCAGAAACTACCTGTAGGACTGCCGTCAGAAACTACCAGTAGGACTGCCGTCAGAAACTACCTGTAGGACTGCCATCAGAAACTACCAGTAGGACTGCCATCAGAAACGACCTGTAGGACTGCCATCAGAAACTACCTGTAGGACTGCCGTCAGAAACTACCTGTAGGACTGCCATCAGAAACTACCTGTAGGACTGCCGTCAGAAACTACCTGTAGGACTGCCATCAGAAACTACCTGTAGGACTGCCGTCAAACTACCAGTAGTTCTGCCATCAAAAACTACCAGTAGGACTGCCAACAAAAACTACCTGTAGGACTGCCGTCAAACTACCAGTAGTTCTGCCATCAAAAACTACCAGTAGGACTGCCAACAAAAACTACCAGTAGGACTGCCATCAAAAACGACCTGTAGGACTGCCGTCAAAAACTACCTGTAGGACTGCCGTGAGAAACTACCAGTATGACTGCCGTCAAACTACCAGTAGTTCTGCCATCAAAAACTACCAGTAGGACTGCCAACAAAAACTACCAGTAGGACTGCCATCAAAAACTGCCTGTAGGACTGCCGTCAAAAACGACCTGTAGGACTGCGGTCAGAAACTACCTGTAGGACTGCCATCAGAAACTACCAGTAGGACTGCCATCAAAAACTACCTGTAGGACTGCCGTCAGAAACTACCTGTAGGACTGCCGTCAGAAACTACCTGTAGGACTGCCGTCAGAAACGACCTGTAGGACTGCCGTCAGAAACTACCTGTAGGACTGCTGTGAAAAACTACCTGTAGGACTGCCGTCAGAAACTACCTGTAGGGGGCGGTTAGGTGGCTGAGCGGAGATTGCGTTCGTCACCAACCCCGGAGCTGTGAGCTGGATTCGCCTGTTCGAATCCAGCTCACAGCTCCGGGGTTGTCACCAGCTTGGCTGGCCGTCTGCACTAATACAATTGGCTGTATTAGAGGGTGGGAGAAGCTGGCGGGGTGGGTCCGGGTCGTTGTAAAAACAGCGACTCCTACAGTTCGGTCGGGGCGCCTGCTAAGCGCGGATAGGACTTGAGGGGGATAGTGTGATCCTCCCACACGCTACGCCCTCTCGATGAGAATCCGCGCTGCCAGGTGAAAAGAAGCGGTGATTGGCTGGACGTGTGTCGGAGGAAGCACGTGGTAGCCTCCACTCTCCCAGATGATCTGACTGTGGGGGGTAAGTGCGCAGCGACCAGGAAGGGACTGGGAATTGGCATACGACTAACATTGGGATGGGAGAAAATCGGAGGAAAATGGAGGGAGAAAAAGATAAAAAAAAAAAAAAAAAGAGAAAAAGAGAAACTACCTGTAGGACTGCCGTCAGAAACTACCTGTAGGACTGCCGTCAGAAACTACCTGTAGGACTGCCGTCAGAAACTACCTGTAGGACTGCCGTCAGAAACTACCTGTAGGACTGCCGTCAGAAACTACCTGTAGGACTGCCGTCAGAAACGACCTGTAGGACTGCTGTGAAAAACTACCAGTAGGACTGCCGTCAGAAACTACCTGTAGGACTGCCATCAGAAACTACCTGTAGGACTGCGGTCAGAAACTACCTGTAGGACTGCGGTCAGAAACTACCTGTAGGACTGCCGTGAAAAACTACCTGTAGGACTGCCGTCAAAACAGATACAGATAATGTTGCTGGTTGAACAGATACAGCTACAGATAATGTTGCTGGTTGTAATAATAATAATAATAATAATTATTATTATTATTATTATTATTATTATTATTATTATTATTATTATTATTATTATTATTATTATTATTATTATTATTATTATTATTATTATTATTATTATTAATAATAATAATAATAATAATAATAATAATAATAATAATAATAATAATAATAATAATAATAATAATAATAATAATAATAATAATAATAATAATAATAATAATAATAATAATAATAATAATAATAATAATAATAATAATAATAATAATAATAATAATAATAATAATAATAATAATAATAATAATAATAATAATAATAATAATAATAATAATAATAATAATAATAATAATAATAATAATAATAATAATAATAACAATAACAATAACAATAACAATAACAATAACAATAATAATAATAATAATAATAATAATAATAATAATAATAATAATAATAATAATAATAATAATAATAATAATAATAATAACAATACATTCAATTTGTAGTGCACTCTACATTTGGAAACCAAATCTCAGAGTGCTACAGCGTAAAAACATAGGCTTTAAAATCATAGGCAATTAAAAAAACAAGGCATAAAAACATAGAAAAAAGGGATAAAACACAGATACAGATAATGTTGCTGGTTGAACAGATACAGATAATGACGTCTCCGCACATCCCTATTTACATACATTTACATGTTGTCATTTAGCTGTATGTATGTCATTTATCCAAAGCGACTTACAAGTTCTGTACGACAAGTCATCAGGAAGGGCACAACTCTTATCAGCCGAGTAACAATGTTCATCAAAGTGTTGAGTGCTACAGTGTAAGTTAGTTTATTAGGACAAGTGCATGACAGTAAGGTTAGTTACGGTTAGACTTTTTTTTCTTTTTTCTTTAGATAGTGGTTGAAGAAGTGTGTCTTTAGTCGACGGCGAAAGATTGGACGGGTTTCGGCTGTCCTAACTGTGGTGGGAAGTTCGTTCCACCATTGTGGGGCAAGGACTGAGAATAGGCGGCTTCTCCTTGATGACCCTCTCGGAGCTTGGATAGGAGTGGGTCTGAGGCGGCCAGAAGATGCAGAGCATAGGGGTCTTGAGGGTACCATTGACCAGAGGTAGGCGGGAGCGGTTCCCTTTGCCGCACGGTATGCCAGGTCGAGGGCCTTGAAGCGGATTTGTGCAGCAATGGGGAGCCAGTGCAGGTCCCTAAGAAGTGGGGAGACATGGGCTGATCAGGCGGGCCGCTGCGTTCTGAATGAGTTGAAGAGGCTTGGTGGCAGTGGTCGAAAGGCCAGCAAGCAGTGCGTTGATTGGACGAGGAGTTGGATGGCTTCTTTTGTCAGGAAGGGGCGGATCCTTCTGACGTTGCTCAGGAAGAATCTGCAGGTTCTGGTTGTCGCTGCGATGTGATCGCAACAACCCTATTGTTGACTGGTATTGTTGACTCATCATTTTTTATAAACACTAAAGCATTTATAATGCCATACACGCATATAGGCCTATTCTAATTGTATTAGGTTTGACAGTTTTGAGAGTAATGTTGCAGTGGATGTCTCTCTACCACACTACTGTATCTCTCTCACCTCCTCCAGCCAAAGTCTCTCTTGCAGTTGCAAGGTTTTGACAATCCAGTCAGATCACGCAAACAAGTATTTGTTAAAAATACTACAATTACAAACTACAATAAAAAAAATCCAGCAATCTGACAAATGGATGTATTAGTGAACACAATCCATAGGAGAACTCATGTTTCATTGTTTGCACTATTTGAATAATAGCCCGATTGGGTTGCCGCTGTCAACCCAATCCACATGTGGAAATGGGAGATGGAGATAGGGATGGAGAGATAGAGGGGGGGGGGGGGGGGACAGAGGAGAAGAAATATGGGTGATAGCCTCGGCTATTGTCAATCTCACAGGATGGGATGATCTGATGAACATCTGTCAACCCAGTCAATCACTACAATCTGATTTACAATGCATAGCCCTTGGGGGGAAATTGTAGCCTAAAGTCTTTTAATGTTATTGTTTTATGTTCTGTTTGTTTGTTATTAGCCTTTAGTTACTAACTGGAAGTGGTATGCACATCTCTGTCATTAGAATATCTTCACTAATACGCTTTGATATTGAATAAGCACTGAATTTGAATAGGCCCTTCAGCATGACCGCATTCATCTTCAGGATGTGAGTAATCGTGAGAAACACAGTTTCACATTGGTCTATTCATTCAGCTATTTGATTAGTCAACTAAATCCTAGCACAATTCGTCAACTCAGAATGCCAATAGACGAGGTCTGCCTGTGTTGTGTAGTACTCAAGTCCAAGTCCTGGACTGATTTTCAGGACTCGTGACTCGACTTGGACTTGAGCACTGACGACTCGGACTTGGACTTGAACTCGAGCATTGACTTTATTAATTTGTTAATTGATAAATACAGTTATTTTATTTAAAAAATATTTTGCCCTAATCATTTGGCATACGATATCGATGGCTAGTGCATTTGTTTGGCTATTGTGTCACAAAGTAAATAAACTCCCTTTGAAACGGTGACCGCTGTGTCATTTATGTTTAATGTAGACCAGCTCTTTGACTGCCAGAGTGGAGTGGACTCAACCTTGATGACTTGGACTCTGACTCGGACTAGGGTAATGGGGACTCGAATCGGACTCTGGCTCTTCTTTGGTGACTCGGACTTGGACTCGGACTCGAACACTGGGGAGTCGAGACTCGACTCAGACTCGAGATTTAGTGACTCGACTACAACACTGATTCCAGCTTGCTGGACGGACTGAGCAGTATGAGGAGCACTATACCAGTGGCTCAGGAGGTATAGAGCGGTCATCTGGTCATCTGAAGTTGCCCGCTTCGATCTCGGCTCTGCCCAGTAGCGTGTCACAAGTGTCCTTGAGCAAGACACTGAACCCCTAACTGCTCCTGACAGGCGGGTTAAGTCAAGTCAAGTGTCCCTTTATTCAACATGGGGACATTCAGGTGTCACAGCAGCATGGTGGGGGGGGGGTACAGGTAGAATAAGTAATAATAATAGAGTATAGAACACAGAACAAAGTGCAATGTAATAATGATGATAGTGATAATAGTGATAATAACAGTAGTGAACAATAGTGAATGGCAGGATTCCATCAGACAGTAGTAATAGTGATGATAGTATACATGGTGGTCCAACCCATAGTAACACACTGCACCAGAGTCCGTCCAGTGTTAATTATTGAGATCATCTGATAATCCGACACCTTGCATGGTTGCCTTGCAATTGACCGGAGGGAAGCGATAGCTGTGATTGGAGGATCAATAAAAGAGATAGGTGTAAAGAGCGTCGGATCAAAATCGCTACAGTACATACATGCGGTCCATTTACCCCTCCCCCCTCCCTGAAAGTCCTCCCCCAGGCAGTCGCTGTACAGAGGAGTGACTTCATAGCTTGGATACCTGCTAAGCACCGGGACAGGAATTACAAGCCATTATAATTTCACTTCCAATGCCGTGCACTTTGAAACAAGAGTTTAAATAAGGTGTCTGACATTGAGTACTACTGCCAGTTTTGAAATCAAAGCTAGCATTCCACAACATTTACAGTACTTCATTGTTATGGTAATGTTTGGGTATATGCCACATGTCAAGTCATAGTCATGCAGCCATAGAAAATGTCTTCCTTTGTATTTGTCAGTCAGTCAGTGGAACTTAAAAAAAAAATGTTTTGTTATTTTTACCCTGCAGGAAACTCTGAAGCATGCAGACGCACATTGGTGCCAAGTGTAGACACCTTCAGTTCAGCCGCCATCGAGTTGAATGGGATCAGCCATCTCCTCGTTTATGTCATTTAAACAGGTTATTAGATTAGATTATAGATTTATAGATTGTCATTATACAGCACAAGTACAGTACAACGGAAATAAGTTTAGCATCCAACCAGGATGTAGCAGATAATTGCAACAGCAATATACAATGTACAGGTGAGCAATATACATGTTACCTCGGATTTCAGAATCATCTGCAATTTGTTGCATTGTTAATTAGCTAACGTTTGATATATTGGTTGATGTATATTTCCTCTAATAGCTTGTATATTTTAATACAGGCTTCAATAGAACTGGCACCAAGTCCAAGAACTGGCACCAAGTCCAAGAACTGGCACCAAGTCTGGAACCAAGCAGAGCATAGAATTCTGGTATTCTGACATGATGACCCTTTCTTCTTTTATAGTTTCCTTGTCTGAAACTAGACACTCTAGAACCTTGATGACCAATCAGGTCACCACATATGTAATTGTTTTTAAATTGTTACCTCTTTTCTTTGTTTTATGTGCTCTTAATTGTTCTCAGTCTGATGTTTCTGATGTGCATTTATTAACTACTCAGTATATTTATTATAAATAAAGAAATTAACATTTGACCGAAATAAAGAAATACACATTTTTATAAGAAAGAGGATGCAGGAGAAACCCATTTAGAAAAGTTTCAATCTTATTCCTATGTCACAGAACAGCCCAAAACATATTGATGAACCCCCGTTCCAAAACCAGACACTGTAAAACCAAGACTCCAAAGATTATTTCAACAAGATGTGAGGCATTTCAAGATGTCATAAAGGTTCCATATTATGGAAAATGGGATTTTGCCCAGCCTTGGTGTGGATTAGGCAGTCTGAAATGCAGTGGCGGAAAGTATTTGAACTCAAGTACAGTTTTGAGCTACTTACTTACTTTAAACTTTGTACTTTTACTACACTACATTTCAAAGGAAATATTGTACTTTTTACTCCACTACATTTATCTGAACCCATCAGTTACCAAAAAACTATTTTGCATAGAAAACATGGCAAGAATGTAGGAAGATTGTGTTTTTTTTTTTTTTTGTATCCACTTTTTCTCCTTATTTTTCTATTTTTCTCCCATCCCAATTTCGCCTCGCCGATTCTCCCTTCAATTCCACCCTCCCCTGTCTCGAACGTTGCTAGACTATGCCTCCCACTGGTCGGCTGCAGTGAGGACCAAGCCTTGCATCACGTGTCCCCTCCGGTACACGAGGAGGCAGCTGTCACATCTTTTCACCTGTACAGCTCGATCTCTCAGTGGCGAGGAGTAACGCGTGGGAGGCTCACGCTGCCCCAGATGCTTCCTGATTCTGCTGTACAGGCGCACCAACCGACCTGTAGGAGTTGCTGTCCACAACGTCCAATCCCCATCCACCAGCTTTCCCACCCTCTACCACTGCCAATTGTATTAGTATGAACGACCAGCCAAGCTGGTAGCAACGCCGAGAGCTGAGCTCGAACCCAGCAACGATTTGCCCACTGCGCCACTTAGCCGCGCCAAGATTATGTTTTTTCAAAGCTGAAGCCTGAACACTTCAATAGGACATAATCAGAGCAGCATAAGTGGACCACATACCACTTTAACATGAACAATTAGCGGTCAATGGTTTGAGGGTTGAATGTTCCCAAACACTGGAATACACAAACATCATGTACAATGCATACTTTAGATACTAAGCACATTCAATATCGAATACGTCTCTAGTTTTACTGAAGTCGAAATATGAATGGAGGACTTTTACCTTTACGATACTATTACTATACTGTACTATTTTATCAGGGTATTTATACTTTTACTTAAGTAAAGGAACTCTGTACTTCTTCCACCATTGGGATAAATCCTACAGGGACCCATTGCCGTTTTGGCCAGGGTTGCTGCCTAAAAAGGTATTCTGATTAACCACGTTTCCTGATGTCCTACCAAAGAAACAAACAATCAGTTAGCTTTAATGAATCCATTAGCTGTCCTTTTCAGAGAGAGAAACACTGCCTCCCTGCCCAGTTTCTAAATCTGTTGTTTTTGTTGATTTTTACTTTTGAGTGTGGGGTAGCCAATCAGGGAAGGGATTAAATGGGCCTAATGTACATTCGGTGTGTCGCTATACACTCCCCAAAAACAGCCTATTGGACACGAGGCAGGAGAAAGGTGCTGGGAAATAAATAACTAAATTAGATTTTGTTTATTTTGTTACACAGATTCAAGGAAATATGATAAAAGTGTATTATTGAGGCTTAACGGCTATGAATAAATAAACATTAAGAAGTTTAGACCAATTCCATTTGAGATGTCATTGACCGTCTGATGTTATAGGTTACCACATATTACTCTACAGCCGACTTCACCGTGGCACGGTGGTGTAGTGGTTAACAGCAAGAAGGTCCTGGGTTCGATTCCCGCTTGGGGTGTCCGGGTTGCCAGGTACCCAGGTGGGGTATCTCCCGGGCCTTTCTGTGTGGAGTTTGCATGTCTTCCCCCTGTGCTCGCAAGGGTCCCCTCCCCCCCAAAAAGGAGGACTTGGATTGGTCCCCGGGCGTGGGCCACGCCGTCTGCTCCCGGCTGCCCTTGGGGGGGGGGGGGGGAAGGACACCGGGATGGGTCAAGCGCAGAGAAAGTAATTTCATCGTCGACCCAATGTGTGTGTGTGTGTTCCTGTGTGTCGCCCATCTTACATGACGTGCGCTGCTGCGTGACAAATAAAAGACTTCTCTCTCCTTCCTTGATCCTCAATACCGACGACACGACTAACAGAAAAGAAGAAGAAAAAAAACACAGTTCGGAGATGTTGAAAATACAAGTATTTCTCTGCGGATGATGTAGCTTCTGTTTCGCCAACTCTGACCTATCCAGGCCAATCAGAGAAAGCCGAACACAAGTTGGTTGCCTTTAATATTCACGCATCCCAGACACCGGAGATCACTTTGAAATGAGTCAAGCCCCCCCCCCCCCCCCCCCCCCTCACACACGAGGGCTGCCCTTTTGGTACCCCCTCTGTCTGACTCAAAAGGTCTCCGCTGTCGCCCCATGTTCGTAATCACAACTCAAGAGAGTAATAGGGCACCGGTAAGCGGTGATGTCTTTGGTCTCTCCTGGCCTTTCCTCTGCCCTCCTAGTCTGATATGATTACATCCGACCAAAAGACCGCTATGATGTGGTTACTTCATCCCCCTCTCAATCGCACCTTTTTATTTCTCCACCCTCACCACCTGAAATCGATAACCCGCATCATGTTACACGGGCGGAGGGGGAGGCCGAGGCTCGTGAAATGTCAGATAAGCAGACGTCGTCGGCTGCGGTCAGTCCGCGGACGCCGGACAACACAAACCTCGTTATACACAGTCTCGCTAGCCTTTTTTGTAGATTCCATGATCCAAGTGGGTTTTCCGTTGCTTTCAAAAGGTAATTTCTGCCGCTAATTTCTTGAGCCTCGATGACAAACAACAGCCGTTACTTCATTTCTGAGCGTTAGTCACGCCACACAAATGAGAAATCCTTCTTGTTGATCTAATGAAAATAGAATAATAATAAATGGTAGATTCTATACAGCAGCTTTTATCCAAAGCGCTTTACAATTTGTTCCTCACATTCGACCCATTCACACATAGTGCAAGGTGCCCACCTGCTAATCGGGAGCAGTTAGGCTGTCCCTGAGCAATGACCGGAGTGTTGAATGTCCCGTGACTAAGACGGGGAGGACGTGACCCTCTTTGCGCCGCCCCTGTGCCTCAAATAGATCCGCTATCAGCTCTATCTTTAATCTTTCAAAATGTTCAGTTGCTATCGCTATTAGCTTTATCTTAAATTTTTCAAAATGTTCAGTTGCTATTGCATGCACTCATCTGTGTTTCACTACACACTTGAGTGCATGCTTACCAACTGTCCGTCTGCAACACTACTATCACCAACATCTAAGAAGGGAGATCCCCCCTTGAATGGCCCTTCTAAGGTTTCTCTCCTCCACACTGCCTGTGGAGCTTTTTTCCCTATTGTTAGGTTTTAATGAGTTTTTCCTTACCTTCGCGTGGGGTATGTCTGGGAGTGCTTGCATTCTTTAATTTTTTTAATTTTTTTTTGCATTCATCTAAAAATGTTTGGACCTTATGGTGTTCTTGTTCTGTTCTTGACTTATTGTTATGTTTTCTTCTTGACTTGTTTAAAGAAGACCTGTACGGCCCATGGGGACATTAACGTGTGTTGTCGGGCCTTATAAATAAATTTGATTTGATTTGATTTGAGTTAGGGGGTTAAGTGTCTTGCTCAAGGACTTCGACTGCCCGGGAAGAGCGGGAATCGAACCAGACGACTGCTCTACCACACTGTCGCCCCCGGATCTCTTCTGGATACGCATCCACACTGTTTGACTGACTGCCGTGGCTTTGACTGTGATGGACATGGAGATGATCCTGTTAAGAACGCGGCCTCCGCAGAAGTAGAAGGATGGGGATAAGAAAACAAAGTCCCTCGCGGTAGCCCGCCAGACAGCCTTGAGAGACTTTGTAATCTCGAAGGGGGGAGATTAACACCGATTGAAATCGTATTCATTCTTTCTACTCGAATGGTATAAACCCCGCATTGTGAACGCCGGTGTATTTCCGGAGCAAACAAACCACCGAAAGTGAGTAGCCAGGAAAAGATCGAATCCGACATAAATACCAAGATGCAGCACTCATCAGCTATGGTACGGGGGGCCT
>NC_140182.1:14139668-14167168 GCF_963971535.1 Notolepis coatsorum
CGCGCACTGTTAAGCGTGTGCACAGGTGATCTGTGTCTCTCAAAACACAATCACCCCCGCGCGCGCCACACGTGCACCCCCTCCTCCGTCGGAGACGTGAACGGACTCCCATCACTCACGGTAAGCCAGGCATGAACGGTGTGTGGTAGCATGGTAGCATGTTGTTAGCATTCTCCACCACCCACCCACCCCGCCTGCCCCTCCCCCACCCTGTTACGCTGTCAGGGGCGAGGGGGGGGGGGGGGGGGGGGGGAGGTCTGGCTAAGTCAGACTATAAATATATATTATGCCCTCGTAAAATTGAGACGTCACATTAAATGATGGCTAGATGAAGATACGTGTGAAGATGGGGGGGGGGGGGGGGGCAGGGGGGTTTGGTTGGGGGGGGGGGATTAATGTTCCACCCGAAAGCCTGCAATGGAGACAGATGAAGGTTTCGCCACTCCGCTGTTAGATCAATATGACTATTGAAATCTCACTCTCTCGTTTTTCTTTCTTTTTTTTGGTACATTCCCCCACGCCGCTCTCATTTAGATTTATTCCTCGTCTGGAAATGAATTCGTAGAGATATACACATGGCATAAGGTCTGTGGAAAATGTTGCTTTCATACTGTGTTCCATTTTCACTGAGGCAACGTGCGGCGGCCATTATGAACGAAATGACAATGTGTTCTACTTTCCGGTCCCCTCTTCTGTGTGACATTGAAACTAAAAGAGACTGAAAGAGATTCCGCTTGGATTCAAAACCTACTTTACACAGAAACATTGATTGGAAAGGTACGCCATACTTAACTGTGTACAACCCTAATTTATTCGGGCCGTGAGCGAAAAAGTTTATTTCATAAAATGATAATTGAATCAGTACACCTCCTCCCTCAACTGGC
Source organism: Notolepis coatsorum (assembly GCF_963971535.1). NCBI lineage: Eukaryota > Metazoa > Chordata > Actinopteri > Aulopiformes > Paralepididae > Notolepis > Notolepis coatsorum. The sequence continues at coordinate 14,140,553 of NC_140182.1, forward strand.
CATCCCTGCACACCCGTCGCTATATGCACGGGTTCATGCTCATTTACAAAACCCTCCTTGGGGTGTCCCCACTCACCTGCTGCTCAACATTCTCCTAAAGATTCCGAAAACATACACTGTACTTGGTGAAACTTCATTCAGGGCTGTTGCTGCCAGTGACCACCTACAGAAATCACTCAAACTGGTCACCGGCTTTATGTCAGCATTCAAGCACTCTCTGATGAACATTCTCATTGATTCCTGCAACTGTTTCTCAACCCAGTAACACCCCAACCCCCTGTCTGTCATGGTGCCCCTCTCACTGCTATATTGCTTGTTGTGTATATATATATATATTAGTGCTGTCAGGCGATTAAAAAAATTAATCTAATTAATTACAGGATTTGTAATTAATTAATCTAATTAATCGCATTTTAATCGCATAACCATTTTATGCCTGATATTCTATATTATATAATCATATTTCAAATTGCATGTGTCCGGATGGCAGAATTCAGTACTGTATCTACAAAACCTTCTGTTTAATCATCTTCCATCTATTAATTTGCTTAGATTTTTCAGGTCTGGTCAATTTGAGCATGGTGTTATTCACAGTCAAAGATACAAAAAAATGTATTGATATTCTCATTTGGTTCATTACAATTTACTCAAAATAAAATTTTCATTCAATCAATCACCGCGCAGATTGATTGATTGAATGAAAATGTTATTAACAGATTGCAGAATGGGTACAATACAGTACGGCACACAATTGTTAAGGGGATGCAGACCAGGGTGCAACTTGCACCGTGCAATCCATTCTTTGTGGATCTAGCCCACAGTATTTCTGACACTGGGAATACATTCCCTGAGATTCATAGATGTCCCTAGAATCAGATACCAAGAACATGCAAATGGACCATATTAAAAAATAAAAAGTCTGTAAATGTGTATTCTACATTCTTATGGAATGAATGAGATACAAAAAAATTATTATTAAAAAAAAAAAAAAAAAAAAAAAAAAAAATTGTAATTAATTTTGAGTTAATTTTCATAACGCGATAATTTGCTGTGTAATTAATTAATCTAATTAACGCGATAAACTGACAGCCCTAATATATATATATTATGTCGGAAATGCTTAATCCTGAAAAAGATTTCTTGACTTTTTTTGTTTTGACTTTTTCAAGTTTTCAAAAAACATTTGAGTCCCCCTGCTGGGGAAGGAACCTGGCGCGCTCACATGGGAGGCAAATAGTTGATAGCCTCGCCCAAACCCTGACCTTAACCTTATCACTACATTATGTAACTTTATGTTCCTGTGGTCGATTAGTAATTTGTTTGTTTTCTGATGAGACCTTGTTGTGTTGTTTACTTCATCGGCTTTCCAGGAGGAAGAGGTGAGTCAAGTGTTACTGTAGCTCTTTAAAAGGTGCTGTAAGTGGTGTAATGGGTTTCTCAGTTCCTCCGCTCTGCAGTAAACAGAAACAAAGTATTCTGGAATCCCGTTCCCACTTTATGGTCTGACAAAAATAAGAACGTTTTAAGTAAATAATGTGCTTGAAACACGTAAAATAATCTACCAGTGCAGTAAGTAAATTTGGCTTGGCAATTCATGAAATAAGTAAAAAAGATCTAGGGTTCTGTCTCCTGATTGGATAAAATGGGAACGAGATAACAGAACATGTATTTTCAGTTTACTGCAGAGCAGGTGGGACTGGGAGACCCATGTTACTGACCAGACACTCTATATCAATGATGGCTGTCGGAATGTGGAGCTAGTTCACATTTATTTTAACAAATAAATACCACTTACAGCACCTTTAATGTTATTTTTAAAGTGATCTTTGATCATTTTGAGCGTATATAAATAAGAAAAACTGTGAGCAGCAAAAACAGTTCTTGGAATTCTTATTTTTAATTTGTCTTGATGTTCAACAACTGTTGTAATGTACCTTCAAGGTGGTGTCATATTACATTACATTTATGCAGTGACTCTTATATACTCTCATACTCTTGTACTCTTATCCACAAGGTTGTATGTTAGGTATAGTCTCCGCCCGTTCACGGAGGACCCATTTTCGGCCTTATCCCGGCCAAGCTCAATGTCCACTTTTACCGCATAACCATAAAAAAGAAGGAAATTGATTTCTCTTTATGGGACAAATCTCATTGTCACACACGATTTTACTGTCACAGTTGCTATTCCCTCGGTTTGAAGGAGAAGGTTCCTTGGAAAGATCATGATTGCATTTTGAAAGCAGAATACGCTGCAGAATCAAGCAGCATGCTGGTGTTGGTAGCAGGATGAAGCTGAAACCGGTTCAAATTGTGTTGATGAGCAAACATTTAGATTCATGACACCATCCACTTCAGAGACAACCTCAAAACACCATGACCGGTACTCAAGTGTTGTAGTGCTATTTGTGCAAGTACCTACGGTCTGACTGTGATTATAGAGCGCAGACAGTGTACCTACTGTCTGAGTGTGATTATAGAGCGCAGACAGTGTACTGTACCTACGGTCTGACTGTGATTATAGAGCGCAGACAGTGTACCTACTGTCTGAGTGTGATTATAGAGCGCAGACAGTGTACCTACTGTCTGAGTGTGATTATAGAGCGCAGACAGTGTACCTACTGTCTGAGTGTGATTATAGAGCGCAGAGAGTGTACCTGCTGTCTGAGTGTGATTATAGAGCGCAGAGAGTGTACCTACTGTCTGACTGTGATTATAGAGCGCAGACAGTGTACTGTACCTACTGTCTGAGTGTGATTATAGAGCGCAGACAGTGTACCTACTGTCTGAGTGTGATTATAGAGCGCAGACAGTGTACCTACTGTCTGAGTGTGATTATAGAGCGCAGACAGTGTACTGTACCTACTGTCTGAGTGTGATTATAGAGCGCAGACAGTGTACTGTACCTACTGTCTGAGTGTGATTATAGAGTGCAGACAGTGTACCTACTGTCTGAGTGTGATTATAGAGCGCAGACAGTGTACCTACTGTCTGAGTGTGATTATAGAGCGCAGACAGTGTACTGTACCTACTGTCTGAGTCTGATTATAGAGCGCAGACAGTGTACCTACTGTCTGAGTGTGATTATAGAGCGCAGACAGTGTACCTACTGTCTGACTGTGATTATAGAGCGCAGACAGTGTACCTACTGTCTGAGTGTGATTATAGAGCGCAGACAGTGTACCTACTGTCTGAGTGTGATTATAGAGCACAGACAGTGTACCTACTGTCTGAGTGTGATTATAGAGAGCAGACAGTGTACCTACTGTCTGAGTGTGATTATAGAGCGCAGACAGTGTACCTACTGTCTGAGTGTGATTATAGAGCGCAGACAGTGTACTGTACCTACTGTCTGAGTGTGATTATAGAGCGCAGACAGTGTACCTACTGTCTGAGTGTGATTATAGAGCGCAGACAGTGTACCTACTGTCTGACTGTGATTATAGAGCGCAGACAGTGTACCTACTGTCTGAGTGTGATTATAGAGCGCAGACAGTGTACCTACTGTCTGAGTGTGATTATAGAGCGCAGACAGTGTACCTACTGTCCGAGTGTGATTATAGAGCGCAGACAGTGTACCTACTGTCTGAGTGTGATTATAGAGCGCAGACAGTGTACTGTACCTACTGTCTGAGTGTGATTATAGAGGCAGACAGTGTACCTACTGTCTGACTGTGATTATAGAGCGCAGACAGTGTAGTGTACCTACTGTCTGAGTGTGATTATAGAGCACAGACAGTGTACTGTACCTACTGTCTGAGTGTGATTATACAAAACACAAAGTACAAAGACGTGGGAAAGCACCCCTGTCCGCGCCCTACTACTCCCCTGCCAGTACGGATTCACAACTGATGAACTCCCTACTGGTTTGCGTGCAAATAATCGGACTGAAAACCTCCACATACAGTACAATTATGTCTCCATTAGTTGTTTATTTAGTTATGTATAGCATGATAGCTCTGTATGATACTGTAGCATGTACAATAATGATGTATATACAATATATATATATATATATATTGTGACAAGCCTTGTGGTGTTCAGGCTCGACACAGACCAAAACAAACAATTCCAATGTCCACACAAGCACAATTTCAATAAACAGATGATATTTATTGATCCAAAATACAGGTCCGATAGGCAATAAAGTAGTCAAAATACAGTCCAGGGTCAAAACACGTTCCAGGCTCTTGTAGAAAAAAGGGAATGTTCAATACTCAAGGTTTGCCTTCCGGTCCAGGGTCAGTTTCACAGGGGGGTATCTCAGCCAGTCCAGGGTCCAGTACCACAAACACCTTCTCGCTCGCACCTCACCTCCCTCTCACCTCACAAACTCAGTATATCACACTCTCTCCACGATCTCTGCTCCTTCCTCACCTCCACTCAACCTTTATCTGTCTCTCCTAGGGCTTTATACTATGTGTGTCTCTGTGTCTGTGTGTGTGTGGGATGTGGGTGATCACGTGGTGCACAGGTGTATTCTATCAGTCCCAATCAACTCCTTAATTTAGTCCTCTGCCCGTGGCAATAGTATCGCCCCTTCCTCCACGTAACCAAGTGACAAGGGATGATATCTGCCACAATATATTTATTCTCACCACATAAATATCTATCCATTGGCGCCCCAGTGGCGAACTACATAGTGCGCTGAGTCGCAGCACGGCCGACCCGGGTTCGATTCCCCCCACTCTGTCTACTGTTTCACCTCTCTCTCTCTCTCTCTCTCTACTGGACTGCCCAGTAGAATAAAGCAATAAACGCTAAAAAAATTAATATTTAAAAAAAAATATATATATCCACACCTGTCTGTACTTACCTGCACATAGTCCTGTACTATATATCTATATCTGTACATATCCTACTCTTACTAGTTACGCTGCTGGCCAGTAGTAGTCATTGTTACAAAGGATCAGATTAAACCGAATATATATATTTATTGATTGATATATATTGCATAGTATTTGTATATCGTTTGATATCCCTTGTATATTCCTTGTACATATACACGGAATATCCCTTTAGCCCAGACCATAATATTTCATTCTCCTATTGGACAGCGGTCCACAGGCGCCGGGGCCGTGCCTCCGGAGTCAGGTTCAAAGTCACCGTCAAGACATGTCTGGACATGCCCGGCCTTGCCCAGGGATACGCGACAGAAATGAGATTGGCACTAGTTTGTTCACCGTGCATATAAATACGGCGCAGGTGAATACAGAAGCACTTAGTCTTACTTAGTCAGAAGTCAAGAGTTACCCAATAAGTTGAAGCCTCACCCACGATACAACGTGCGGTGAAGTATGGCCTGTTTGGCCCCAGAATAGAGCATTGAGACCGCGTGCGAATTACTAACTGAATTGTCAGAGTTTGGCGCTATACCGTCGAGTGCGACATATTTCTATTAAGTCAGTGATAGTCTATTTGTGTATAGTGTATCGTGCGGCTAAAGTTCTACAGTGACCAGCATCCCCAACGCTTCCTCGTATTAGCTAGAGTTCTTATCCAGGCTGGGCTGCTTTCATGGCGCTTTCACCCGAGGAGACCTAGACGAGAACCGTGTGGACATGTACACTGGATTAATCTACCCGACGACTACATAGCCCTTTGCGGCTGGAATATATTTGCTTTGGTCCTGTGATTTATGGAGCGGAGAATCGCCGACGCCTGCACGTGTTGGATTTACCCCGCGAGGAGCCAAGTCGAGTCGGCGCCTCAGAGAGCCTGAGGCCGGCTAGCTTTCTTCACTGTGGAGCTACAGTCTACGGAGAACAGCTGTATTCGTCTGTGGATCAAGAGGCTATTGCACCGTCTCCTGTACTTGGAGTCTCCTTAGTCATCGTTGACCAGACTCTCTACTACCGACAGATCTTCTACCCCTGCTGGCTTACAACCAGGGGGACCCTTCCAGTATCTCCCGCTATATTACTAGTGTACCATAGATATAATTCCCTAAGATTCAGGTTGTATAATTACCTCCTGCGTAACCAAAGAATGGACATTCATTGTTGATTTGCCTACGCACATTCCTTTGCCTTACAAGTGCATTCAAAGTATAATCGAGAAGTATTATGTACCTTTTGCTGCAATAAATACTTAAAGACAACTTTGTGTAGAACCGGTTCATTGTGGGAAGTGTTCATTATATTTATATATCATGTACTGTATGGCCAGTAATTAAAGTACATAAAGCGGTAGTGGTTTAATGATACCATACTTATCAATACAGTCAGGGAATTGTACCCCTCAGTTACAGTCATACTGTCTTTATTTACCAAACTACAACTCTACATCTGATTAACACTACACTCAGTATAATCCCCTGTACATTGTATATTGCTGTTGCACTTTACTGCTACATTTCCACTCTGGTTGGATGCCAAACCTATTTTTGTTGTACGTTTATTTATTTTTTACGTTTTGTTTTTTGATTTTGTACCCAGGGACAGTGCACATTAATCAACAACTTCAGTTTCCACATCAGTGCCATAATTAGTTAATGAGCTAGTTTCATTCTGTAGTCCCTGCCTAACATACATGTCTTTATGGTGTGGGAGGAAACCAGAGTACCCAGAGGAAACCCACGCAAACACAGGGAGAACATGCAAACTCCACACAGAAAGGCCCCCCGCTGGGGTTCGAACCCAGGACCCTCTTGCTGTGAGGCAGCGGTGCTAACCAATGTGCCACCCACTGTACTTGGGCTGTATAATGACAATATATTTTAATCAAATCTAATCTAATTTAATCTAATCTATTCTGCATCTCGACACAAGGGCGCCTCTCGCGTTGACTCGCGCCCCTGACGTGGCGGTCATGAGCACGTGAGAAGAGACACACACACACAGGAACAGAAATGCTGATTTTAGATGTATTAATTGATGGTTCTGCGTGTGCGTGGTTCACTACAGCCCGTATTTAAACAATTTCCCGATTTTCCGCCTATTTGAACGATTACAGAGATAATCTGCTTCCATTTAGCACTTTACACTTCAGCCTCGACTGCCCACAAAGCTGACAGCCAAAAGTGTTTTCCACATGACCCCTTGTTACAACAGATCTCATCATAAAAAAACAAAAGTGCTTTCTATCCAATCTATTACAGGCAGGCCATGTTGCTGGCGTGCTCCAGTGATCATGTTATTGAAGGATTTTCAAGTGGAGATTCTCTCTCTCTCTCTCTCTCTCTCTCTCTCTCTCTCTCTCTCTCTCGCTCATCTCTCCGCTCTGAGTGTTAAAATAAGGTATTCAGATACTTCAAGATGTCTTTAACCTCAAGGCTTTTTCACTTCACATTCTGCCACCCATCAATTGAAATAAATAAATAATTATTATTATTTATCAAATAGATTCATCAATAAGGACATTGGCCAAGTGCACCGTCTGAAGTTTTGCAAAAGGTTTTCCCATCTAATCAAATATCAATTACATTTTCCATTTCATCCAAGGTGGCCCATTATACGGGGCGACCTTAGCCATTTTTCTTTTCTTGACAGAAACTCCGTTCTATTTGTGCTCTAGCCCCGTGTTGTTTTCCCAGTCTACTGCTCAGAGACGGCCGCCGCCTCCATTAGCAAGAATACGAGAGGCGCGGCAGCGCTGAAATCGCTTCGAGGAGCCCTGTGTTTTTAATGCAGTGTATTTAGAGATCCCACTTGGCAAGGAACGCACCCGTATGGTTCCCCATCATCAGTCCACTCCATCCCAATCTCCGTTCACAAGACGAGACAGAAAAGGCACCAGCGGTGTGTAAGCTCAAGTCATCCCAAAGTACGACATATTTTTGGTAAACTGAGCAGTGAGTCGGTCTGGGAATACTGTGCAACCACTCTTAAAACTATTCTGGCAGGTGTCCTTGTAATATCTCCCGTCAAATGTCTTTAATAAAGTAAACATGAGAAGGACTACATGTGTTTTCTTTTCCCTGGGTTGGTGAGATTAAAGGATTTGAAAAAGAAATAAAGAGGGAGTGCAGTGTCGAGTGTGAAGTCGATCGGATGAGCGGTTCTCGAGAACGCTGCCAGCAGCAGCCACACCGCGATTCTCGAGAACGCTGCAAGCAGCACTTTCAGGGGCCAAGCAATTGGCCCGCTCCGAACGGCCACGTGCCCAGAACAACGATGCAAGCAGCATCACCCGGAGCCAAGCAAGTGGCCCATTCCGAACGGTGTTTAATATGACTCAATAAGTCATCGACAAATAAAACCACACATAACTGTGATTTCAGTAGCTTAACGTCAGAGCAGGGCCACGACCCTGTGATTTCAATAGCTTAAAAGGAACACGCCAACTTTTTGGGAAATTAGCTTATTTGCCATCTACCCTGGAGTTAGACAAGCAGATACATACCCTTTCTTCTCTGTGCATGCATTAGGCTTAGGGAACAGCCGCACCGTTAGCCTAGCTTAGCGTCATTCACTGGAAGTAGGTGTGCCAGGGTAGCCTAGTTCCCCACAGTGACGAAATACACTCCAAATACAACTCCAAAAACGTCCCTGTAAACATGTTGTGACCTGTGTATTTACCATGTGGAGAATAATTGAGAGGCAGTTAAATCATTTTGTGTCCTGTACTGTGCAGGACAGTGATGCAACAGTAGCAGGACAGTGGATCACAGTGATGTAGCAGGACAGTGATGTAGCAGGACAGTGATGTAGCATCACAGTGATGTAGCAGGACAGTGATGTAGCAGGACAGTACATCACAGTGATGTAGCAGGACAGTGATGTAGCAGGACAGTACATCACAGTGATGTAGCAGGACAGTGATGTAGCATCACAGTGATGTAGCAGGACAGTACATCACAGTGATGTAGCAGGACAGTGATGTAGCAGGACAGTGATGTAGCATCACAGTGATGTAGCAGGACAGTACATCACAGTGATGTAGCAGGACAGTGATGTAGCAGGACAGTGATGTAGCATCACAGTGATGTAGCAGGACAGTACATCACAGTGATGTAGCAGGACAGTGATGTAGCAGGACAGTACATCACAGTGATGTAGCAGGACAGTGATGTAGCAGGACAGTGATGTAGCATCACAGTGATGTAGCAGGACAGTGATGTAGCATCACAGTGATGTAGCAGGACAGTGATGTAGCATCACAGTGATGTAGCAGGACAGTGATGTAGCAGGACAGTACATCACAGTGATGTAGCAGGACAGTGATGTAGCAGGACAGTGATGTAGCAGGACAGTACATCACAGTGATGTAGCAGGACAGTGATGTAGCAGGACAGTGATGTAGCAGGACAGTACATCACAGTGATGTAGCAGGACAGTGATGTAGCAGGACAGTACATCACAGTGATGTAGCAGGACAGTGATGTAGCAGGACAGTACATTACAGTGATGTAGCAGGACAGTACATCACAGTGATGTAGCAGGACAGTTAAAGGTGTATTCCACCCAAATGGTTAGCAGGACAGTGATGTAGCAGGACTGTACAGTACAGTACAGTGGACAGTGGTAAAATGGCTGCAGGACAGTTAAAGGTGTATTCCACCCAAATAGTGTTAAAGGTTATAACCCAAATCGAATGATTTAAAGGTGTATTCCACCCAAATTGTTTTAAAGGTTATAATACAGTAGCAGTACAGTGGATCACAGTGATGCAACAGTAGCAGGACAGTTAAAGGTGTATTCCACCCAAATGGTTAGCAGGACAGTGATGTAGCAGGACTGTACAGTACAGTGGACAGTGGTAAAATGGCTGCAGGACAGTTAAAGGTGTATTCCACCCAAATAGTGTTAAAGGTTATAACCCAAATCGAATGATTTAAAGGTGTATTCCACCCAAATTGTTTTAAAGGTTATAATACAATAGCAGTACAGTGGATCACAGTGATGCAACAGTAGCAGGACAGTTAAAGGTGTATTCCACCCAAATGGTTAGCAGGACAGTGATGTAGCAGGACTGTACAGTACAGTACAGTGGACAGTGGTAAAATGGCTGCAGGACAGTTAAAGGTGTATTCCACCCAAATAGTGTTAAAGGTTATAACCCAAATCGAATGATTTAAAGGTGTATTCCACCCAAATTGTTTTAAAGGTTATAATACAATAGCAGTACAGTGGATCACAGTGATGCAACAGTAGCAGGACAGTTAAAGGTGTATTCCACCCAAATGGTTAGCAGGACCGTGATGTAGCAGGACTGTACAGTACAGTGGACAGTGGTAAAATGGCAGCAGGACAGTTAAAGGTGTATTCCACCCAAATAGTGTTAAAGGTTATAACCCAAATCGAATGATTTTAAAGGTGTATTCCACCCAAATTGTTTTAAAGGTTTTAATACAGTAGCAGTACAGTGGATCACAGTGATGCAACAGTAGCAGGACAGTTAAAAAGGTGTATTCCACCCAAATTCTATATGAATTGAAAATGGGGGACCCTGATGGAAACAAGACAAACGTCTTTCTCAGGTCTGCATCCCCTTAACAATTGTATGTATTGAGCCGTACTGTATTGTACCCATTCTGCAATCTGTTAAATAAAGTTTTCATTCATTCATTCATTCATGGTTAGCAGGACAGCCCCATCACAATGTGCAGGAGGTGTGTACAGTAGCAGTACAGTAGGTGTACAGTAGCAGTACAGTATGTGTACAGTAGCAGTACAGTAGGTGTACAGTAGCAGTACAGTATCAGTACAGTAGGTGTACAGTCGCAGGACAGTTAAAGGTGTATTCCACCCAAATGGTTAGCAGGACAGCCCCATCACAATGTGCAGGAGGTGTGTACAGTAGCAGTACAGTAGCAGTACAGTAGGTGTACAGTAGCAGTACAGTATGTGTACAGTATCAGTAGGTGTACAGTAGCAGTGCAGTAGGTGTACAGTAGCAGTACAGTAGGTGTACAGTCGCAGGACAGTTAAAGGTGTATTCCACCCAAATGGTTAGCAGGACAGCCCCATCACAATGTGCAGGAGGTGTGTACAGTAGCAGTACAGTATGTGTACAGTAGCAGTACAGTATGTGTACAGTATCAGTACAGTATGTGTACAGTATCAGTATGTGTACAGTAGCAGTACAGTAGCAGTGCAGTATGTGTACAGTAGCAGTACAGTAGGTGTACAGTCGCAGGACAGTTAAAGGTGTATTCCACCCAAATGGTTAGCAGGACAGCCCCATCACAATGTGCAGGAGGTGTGTACAGTATCAGTACAGTATGTGTACAGTATCAGTACAGTAGGTGTACAGTCGCAGGACAGTTAAAGGTGTATTCCACCCAAATGGTTAGCAGGACAGTACATCACAGTGATGCAACAGTAGCAGGACAGTTAAAGGTGTATTCCACCCAAATGGTTTTAAAGGTTCTAATACCCAATTGTGTTATGGTGTCTTCCCCAAATCCTTTTAAAGCTTATAACCCCAAATAGTTTGAATGAATAAATGAATGAAATGGGACTATGAAGTCTTTATTTGTAACACATGTGAGATGGGCAGCACACACGCATTCCTTTGGGGGGGTTGCCATTGAAATGTCATCTGCGCTTGACCCATCCTGTCATCCTTCATCCTGTCGTGGGTCCGCTCCAATACAATACCTTGCCAATCCAAGTGCTCCTGTTCATCTTCATCAGGGACGTGACAGCATTAGCGATCAGTTCTGCATGTTTTTCCATTCTTTCGTTTTTATTTTTGTATGTGTATTCCCACAAATAGCTTTAAAGGTGTATTCATCCCAAATGTTTCTAAAACTTTATTCCACCCAAAGTTAAAATACTACTTCATGTTCAACTCCTAAAGGTATATATGCTTGAATTACATTCAAGTAATCTCATGACTTCCAGCTGGCTATAATGGAGGCGGTGAGCCCTCTAGTGTTCAAACATAAATAAGACACTATTCTAGACAAAATGAATTCTAATATTCTACACCCCGGCGCCTAATTGTGCCTTAAACTAAACACAATTACAAAATATATATATATATATATCGGAGAAGCTACCGACATAATCAAAACACTCATATGGCCCTTACACTGTGTCTACGTACGTGACTTCTATTTTTACTTCTATTTTTTTTACATGCTATACTATTTTATTTCACTTATCTTTTGTCTAGCAGTCTCTGGAGCGTAACAGAAAGAAGCATTTTGTATAAAAGTATTCTGTACTTCTGTATGACAACTATTAAAGAAACTTGAACTTGAAACTTGATACATGACATACAGATAGACAGTACTGCTACATCTATACATTTATGACATACCAGATTTGCAAATACAGTACTGTTTGTGATACATGGCAGGCATGTTAGACATCGTTTTGCCTCCTGAGCACAGTGATGTACAGGTGCAGCTCAATAAATTAGAATATCGTGGAAAAGTATATATTTAGCTGTATTGATGCAGTAATTTGTGCAAAAGGAGCCCCAACCGCGTGAATACTTTCGGTAAGCAACAAGCCCTTCCGCGTTGCTCTGATTGGCCGAGCGTGCGCATGCACATGAGCCGCAACAAGCCCCTCAGCCAGGCAGCAATACTAAGGTCCGCTTAATGCAATTTATACAAATGAAAGTATTGATTTCGCCGTAACGAATCATTAAAAAAATATACCGTTAACTGGAATATGTTTCTTTACACATATGTTGGATTATGTAATTGGTTTGTCATGACAAACCAATAAAAAAGACAAACCAATTACATAATCCAACATATGTGTAAAGAAACAACATATTCCAGTAACTTTTTCTGATCAGTTAGGAGTTGTTTAGAAACAGTGTAAATAATAACAATCAAATAGCACACAAGCTAACACTACTACTACAAGCACAACACATAAACAAGCACATAATTTGTGATCAACTGTAATCCTCATTGTGCAGGTGTTCTCAGTGAGCATGGTGAGGTTATGTGCACACATTCAGATTGTCTTGTCCTTTCATGGTGCTGGTCCTCAAAGAAATTGCAGTTACTTTGTTGGGCAAAAAGAGCAATAGACTTAAGCTAAATTCAGGCAGCCAACCACGTCCAATGGCTGCCGATATCCTCCACCCTAAAAAGGTGCAGGATCACAGAGCCTGAAGAAGAGTGGAGCAGGAGACCAAACACACCCAGGACAGGATGACCACAGTCAGCAGATGAGGGATGGAGCAGGAGAGATGAGGAATGAGATAGGACTAAACAGACCAGTAAGTAGTGATTCCGGGCCCCCTGGGAGACATGCCAAGGAAAGAGAAAAAGTAAAGCATTGTTAGTTAGTATTGTGGCTATATGATGCTAATTATGTGAGTTAGTCAACTGGCCTACTAGAAGGCCTTTTATATGAGATCAAGTCAAGTCAAGTCAAGAGTTTTATTTGTCACGGCATACGGATATACAATGAAATGCGGGTGGTCTTGCCCGCAACGATGTGCAATTGGTACAACATATAATAGAATCCAATACAAAAAAATGTGTGCAATAAAATTGTGCAATAACAGGTAGCAGGTAACAATACATTTGTGCAATAACGGGTAACAGTTAACAGTTAACAGTAGTAGTAATAGTAGTGCAATACACTGTTACTGTTGCTAATACTAATTTAAATTGGCCTTTCCTTTTGGCAATATATTTGGTATTTGGTATGGTCAAATATTCAGTATACTCAAGTCCCATTATGGAATATGGGTTTATTTCTGTGGCCACTACTGATGACCATTTTGTATAATGCGTCATTGACAGCAACATCATGTGAAAATGTGCCCCATTGCATTGGAGCCTGGTGAGAGGATACAACATAGTGCTATGTGTCTAAGTACTAAAGCGATCAGTGAAATCTTGGCCTGTACAGCAATATCAGAACCTGAACCAATCCCAGCTACTCACATAACCTAGTTTTAGGTAGAAGCATAAATGTCATAACCTGGCAGATCTCAAAACAAACTGGTCAGACTACTGCTTGACCTTACTCCTAGAACCCACCTCACCCCTGCCCACTTTGACAACCTAGGATGGCTTAGAGTAGACGACAGAGTACAGCAACTTGCAATGGGCCTGGTCAACAAGATACACTATACGACTAAGGTACCCATGTACATGTCAAAATACTTCCCAAAGGTCAGTGAATACCACGATCACAACACCAGAGGGAGCTCCACAAATCATGTTAAACCCAGATTCGGCTCAAACAAGGGACTAAACACGGTTCGCAATTATGCCACATCGATGTGGAACGCCCTACCCAAAGCTGTAAAGCAAGGGTCAGCAACCTTAGGCACGAGTGCCACCATTGGTACACATTATCTAAACCAACATGGCACACTAGCAAATGTGTAAGAGGAACCTTTTTGGAAATGTTGAGTTACCTCCCCATGCAGTTACCTCTTTCACAGCCATTGGCAGTTGCACAGCCTGTTATTTATGGTACTGTAGGTTGACTGATATACCAGGGATATTTCATGGTCAGAGCCAATGAGAAGGGTCAGTCTGTTGTTGTTTGCCGAACATTGAGTGTTAAACGCCATTTTGAGACCAAACATGAGAACTTTAAAGGATGAGGCAGACAAGGCTGAATGTGTCCAGGTATGGCAAGCAAGCATCTCATAAAGCTGGCAGCATTCTCTTATATATTTATGAGAGGAAAATGGTTATTAAAACTATTGCTATGCACGTTGCCTATATGGATGGAATAGAATTACAGATCTGTTGGAGATTTACATTGTGATGTGGTGTCATAATTAACCTTAACATTGATATGGCACACTGGTTAACAAGAACATTTTAAAATGGCACTTTGTATCAAAAAGGTTGCTGATCCCTGCTGTAAAGGAATGTGAATCACTACCCACTTTCAAAACCACTCTCAAAGAGCAACTACGGGAGACTGCAATTAGAAACTGGACCCTGTAAATGTCCTAACCCAACCCCCTCCAATGTACAGTAAATGACCAAGTATGGTTTCGTCAATATTCCAATGTACAGTTTTGCTTGTACAGTTGTACAGTGTACTTAGTATAATAGTAGTAGTAAAGTATAATTTCTGGGTACTTTTTACACCCCTGTTTATGATGAATTGAAAATGGGGGACCCTGATGTAAACAAGACAAACGTCTTTCTCTGGTCTGCATCCCCTTAACAATTGTATGTATTGAGCTGTTTTGATTGATTGATTGAAAACTTTATTAACAGATTGCAGAATGGGTACAATATAGTACAGCTCAATACACACAATTGTTAAGGGGATGCAGACCAGAGAAAGACTTTCGTCTTGTTTACATCAGGGTCCCCCATTTTCAATTCATCAGGACAGACATACATGACATACAGATAGACAGTACTGCTACATCTATGTACTGTACTGTACCCATTCTGCAATCTGTTAATAAAGTTTTCAATCAATCAAACACAACTACTGTACATAACGTTAAATAGACCGTGGACGACGTACCCCCCCCTCCCCCCCCCTCCCCCCCCCGCACACAACCTACAGCATAACTTCCCACAGTAACGTTAACCAAATACTGTGGGCGACGCAGCCCCCCGCCCCCCTCCCACATACAACCTACAGCATAACTTTTATATCAGTATAATACAACTCTCAAAGCCAACGTAGAGTTTGTGCACTACTGTACATTTTAACTAGCACTTACCAGCCTCGGGACTCGGCCGTTCTGTTGTACAATGTGGTAGAAAAGATCGCTCCTGTGAATTGAAAAGCAAGCCCCGCCCCCAGCCTAGTGAATGAGAAAAGCCTGCCCCTAGTGGAGCAGGACAGTCCCTACACAGTACACTACACAAAATGATCACATCACTGTGATCCAATGTCCTGACTCCTGCTACATCACTGTCCTGCTACAGTACATCACTGTGATCCAATGTCCTGACTCCTGCTACATCACTGTCCTGCTACAGTACATCACTGTGATCCACTGTCCTGCTACTGTTGCATCACTGTCCTGCACAGTATGATTAATTGAAAATGGGGGACCCTGATGTAAACAAGACAAACGTCTTTCTCTGGTCTGCATCCCCTTAACAATTGTATGTATTGAGCTGTTTTGATTGATTGATTGAAAACTTTATTAACAGATTGCAGAATGGGTACAATACAGTACAGCTCAATACACACAATTGTTAAGGGGATGCAGACCAGAGAAAGACTTTCGTCTTGTTTACATCAGGGTCCCCATACATGACATACAGATAGACAGTAGGCCTACTGCTACATCTATGTACTGTACTGTACCCATTCTGCAATCTGTTAATAAAGTTTTCAATCAATTCAATCAATCAAACATGTATATATTCCCTCCCCGCCGTATGTATATTTCTCTCCCACCCACCCACCCCCTCCTAATGTACAGTCCCCTCCCCATCATATGTATATACTCTGTCAGGATCTAGGGGTAACAGTACTGTATATTTGAATACCGGTTATGTCACAATTTACAAATGTATCAGTACTAAATACCTATATGTCCCTAATACCCTATGCCATAAATGTCATGTATGTTGTGTATGTCATAAATGTCTATATGAATTGAAAATGGGGGACCCTGATGGAAACAAGACAAACGTCTTTCTCAGGTCTGCATCCCCTTAACAATTGTATGTATTGAGCCGTACTGTATTGTACCCATTCTGCAATCTGTTAAATAAAGTTTTCATTCATTCATTCATTCACAACTCTCAAAGCCAACGTAGAGTAGAAAAGATCGCTCCTGTGAATTAGAAAAGCCAGCCCCGCCCCCAGCCTAGTGAATGAGAAAAGCCTGCCCCTAGTGGAGCAGGACAGTCCCTACACAGTACAGTACACAAAATGATCTAACTCCTACTGGAATAATTAGACATTTTCGTTTTCTAAGCAGATATATACTTTTTTTTTTTTTTTTTTTTTACCAAACCACTGCTGCCTGGGTGCAGTGATTTCATCACCTCAAAAGCCCTGTTTTTCAAAAAAAACAACAGGGCTTTCAGTCACGATTCAGTTAAAAAAGCCTCCCAGAATGTTGTTTGCTTTTTCTCACTACCCAGCTCCCCCCTTCGACCCCAGGGAACCCTATTCTAGAAAGAGACCCCCCCTCCCCGCAGCCCATTTCCCCTGTGGTTTTCTTTGCTGCATAGGCCATAATTGTTGGGGCCTGGTTGGTACTGGAGTGTGGGGAGAGTCCATGGAACCATTGATGGGAGTTCATCAGCATGCGAGGGGGCTCATCCACAGCCACCGCAGTGACTGAATGCAGACTTCCCAACCCCTGAGGCTTTAATCTCTCCCCTCCTCGCCCCTTCATTCATTCATTCATTCATTCATTCATCCATTCAGCGCCTGCCCACAGTGGCTTGGCTCAGCTGTATGGTAAACATACACACATCCTCTCCCTGTCTGCCGATCCCTCCTCGAGTCTCCGCGATTCTCCCATCTCCCAGCCCTCCCTGTGATTCTATAAATATCCAGATTAGTTCAGTTTTGTTTTATTTGTCACATATTTAAGGTACATGTACATTATAGTGAAATGCTTGGTTCTGTATGACCCTCCTGAAATTGTGCTTCATATAGGACTACTGAACTAGGAAGAACAGCTTTTTCAAGCTTCGCACCTTGGGCATGGAATGGGCTACAGGACCATATCCACTTAGATACCCTGGTCTCCTTCTGCGAGTTTAGGTCTGTATTACATAACTTCCTACAGGAAGAGTGTCGCTGCTTTCTCTAGTCGGGTCCCAGCTGCAAAACTGCAGAGTTACTGTATTGCCCTGTATTTTACTGTCGTACACTTTTACTGTTATGTAGACTGTTCCGTTTTGTGTTTTTATGTTTACGTGTGATGTATTGTGTATTGTGTACATGCACTTTTATTATGTTCTTGTGTAATGTACCGCACATTTTATTGCTGTCTGATGTTTGCAGGTGTTATTGTTGTCATCTTGGCCAGGTCTCCCTTGCAAAAGAGATCTTGTATCTCAATGGGACTTCCTGGTTAAATAAAGGTTAAAAAAAAAAAAAAAAAAAAAACATACACACATCCTCTCCCTGTCTGCCGATCCCTCCTCGAGTCTCCGCGATTCTCCCATCTCCCAGCCCTCCCTGTGATTCTATAAATATCCAGATTAGTTCAGTTTTGTTTTATTTGTCACATATAAAGGTACATGTACATTATAGTGAAATGCTTGGTTCTGTATGACCCTCCTGAAATTGTGCTTCATATAGGAAGACGT
The DNA here is from genome assembly GCF_963971535.1 of Notolepis coatsorum. NCBI lineage: Eukaryota > Metazoa > Chordata > Actinopteri > Aulopiformes > Paralepididae > Notolepis > Notolepis coatsorum. The sequence continues at coordinate 14,158,686 of NC_140182.1, forward strand.
GTAAAAGAATAAAGACCAAACACTATACGAAATATACAATATACAAAACTAAAGTATAAAATGCAAAACAAAAGAATGCTAATTATTCACATGTCCTGCATTTAGTGTGACCAAATCCATACGATCCAAGATGTGAGACGGCATGCCAAGACAGTAAAGTAATACTGAATACTGAAAGCGACCGCAGAGCACAATGGAAATGCCGGCGACCGACTCAGTAGCTTTGGCGTTGCAGTGCACACTGGATGTACCCTAATGTACCGGATGTACCCTAATGTACCCGGCAGGACTATTCTTCCCTACTGTTTGCCTGTATACTTGCTATTGTATTGTCAACATGGCCGTAAATTGCTTAGCCTATTTATAATTTTGCCCAATAGTGATGAAAAAATTACTACATTAGGCTATAGTCGATTTAATTGTTCTATGTTTGAGCGTTTGATATTTTTAATGGTTGTACTTTTAGGTTTTGCCAGATTAGTGTATGCCTCATGAGATTTGAACTATGATCATAGGATGATAGATAAATCCTATCGTAAATTGAAGGCTGATACAAGTTATGTCCATTTTTCAAAACACAATCTGCTAAATCTGACACAACGTTTTCAGCACCATGGAGAGTGCTGTGCGCCATATAGGCCTCTTGAGGGATTCATATTTCTGGCTGGACCCCGCAGCTTAGAGGCTTCTGATGAAGAGGATGTTTATAAAACGCCCGGCATGTCAGAGAGAAATTCACTTGAATCTCACTCTTCACAAGCTCCACGCTGTGTCAATTCAATGCCTCTGGTCCATCCATGCACCAGTCAAAGGCATTTAGGAAGAAGGGACCAGATGATGTCTGTCAGCAGCATGTCTGAACTTCCTACAGTCACTCCCATCTCCACTTCCCTTTGAAGTGGCAGGCTGACATAAAACTTGCCATAGAGCACGTCGGCAGAGGTCAGTGAAAGTGCCAGGCTGTAGTCTACTGTACTCAAACTGCACTGCGACGACAACACAACTTGTAGAAGCCAGTGTGTCTCTGTCCCAGTGAGACAAGGCACTGGTGTGTAGGATACGCTACTTGCGCGGCATCTGTGCCTAGTTGGTGATTAATAACGAGACAAAACAAGAGTCTTTACGAGTTTATTATAAAAGCGTGACATTCTCTTCTGTCGTGGGTGTGAGGCAAAGGGCTAAAATGCAGGACGTTTGTTCACCCTACCTACATTGATTTAAAAAATGATCTCTCATTGTGATATCCATTTCCCAAACTGACACCATACCGGTATATATCTGCCAACAACTTTAGAAAAAAAGGGACATTTTCTAGAACACGTGAACACGCACGCACGCGCACACACACACACACACACACACACACACACACACACACACACACACACACACACACACACACACACACACACACACACACACACACACACACATACACACACACACAACAAGGCCTTTCACAAAGGTGTACTGGGCTATTTGTAGGACTACTGTGGCTTCTGTGATTGGGTTGGGCCGGCCTTGTTTATATAATCACAGTGCCGATGTCTGTGCTGAAAGTCTAATCTTTAGACCCTGCCCGTGTTGGTGGTGGTACTCTTTTTCATATAGAATGTATTACAAAAACATTTTACCCAGGGACAGTGCACCATCAATCATCATTCTCCATTTCCACAGCAACGCAAATGTGCCAGAGTTAGCTTAATGAGCTAGTTTTCATCTGTAGTCCCTGCAGGCATGTCTCTCAGTGTGGGAGGAAACCCACGTAAACGCGGGAAGAGAGAACATGCACACACTCCACACAGAAAGGCCTCCCGCCGGGGGTTCGACCCCGGAACCTTCTTGCTGTGAGGCAGCACCGTTAACCACTGCGCCTCTACAGATGAGGGAGACACCTGGGAGAAAGGGTTGGTAGCTACACAAACACATTATGTGTGATGTAATTTATAGGCCTCAACCCTTAAATCCCTGGACTCTGTCTATCATTATGCCTTCAGATTCATCACTCATCACTGTCTCCTTTATGAGAAGGTTGGTTGGTCCTCGCTGATGGAGAGGCGCAACAAACACTGGTATTTGTTCATTTTTAAGGCCCTTATTGGTAAGCTACCTCCTTATACTACACCATTATTGGTAATCTACCTCCTTATACTACACCATTATTGGTAAGCTACCGTACTTTTCGCACTATAAGCCGCACCTGACTATAAGCCGCAGCAGATAAATTGAATGATGTGTACATATATAAGCCGCACTGGACTATAAGCCGCAGGTGTTTTAATGTTTAATTACCATATGTAAGGGTTCGTGCACAGAGGGGATTGTCGGGAAAGAGATGGCTGTTTGAGGAAGCTCCCATTTATTAACATTTCAACAAACAAGTTGCATATTTAATAAGGGAACAGATAAATAACATTTCAATGCAGTAAAAAAAGCAATATTTAGATTTTTACATTTTCGGGTTTGGTCCACATATAAGCTGCACCGTTATATAAGCCGCAGGGTCGAAAAATGGGGAAAAAAGCCGCGGCTTATAGTCCGAAAAGTACGGTACCTCATTATACTACATCATTATTGGTAAGCTACCTCCTTATACGACATCATTATTGGTAAGCTACCTCCTTATACTACATCATTATTGGTAAGCTACCTCCTTATACTATATCATTATTGGTAAGCTACCTCCTTATACTACATCATTATTGGTAAGCTACCTCCTTATACTACACCATTATTGGAATGGAATTTTGTAACCTATGGAACCCGTCCTAGTGACCGGCTGGTCCTTAAGGTCCCTTGAGTTTGCTCCGAACAGGGTAAATCTGCATTTTGCTATGATGCCCCTCTAGCTCATGGAATGAACTCCAACGGTTAAAACCTTGATCTCCAACCTTTGTCAATCAAGCTGTACGTGTTTTAATTGATTTGTTATCCCTATTTCTTTCGCCTTATTGTCTTACTGTTATGTTTTTAGATGCTTTTGATTTTATATGCCTTTTTTGTGCTTATTTCTGTACTGAGGTTTCTTTATTAATGGAGAGAGAGATAATATGTCTATTAGGCCTAAGTAGCACAATGTGAGTCACATCATTAAAGATTCACCTCAATGAAAAAGCATGTTTTTCAATCGTGTTGCATTTTTTAACAGAAGATGTAAAGTGACCCAATATGTTAGAACTGTTGTTGTTGTTGTTGTTGTTGTTGTTGTTGTTGTTGTTGTTGTTGTTGTTGTTGTTGTTGTTGTTAAAATGATGACTAAAGCCCTTTGATCTCTATCCCCCTGGATATCAACAGAATCAAACCATTTCAGATATCCAATCTGCTTCCTTGAAGATATTACATAATGTACTCAGGCGATTGGCCCATCAGTCACGTGTAGCTGAGCGGTGTAAGGACAACACTCTGTTCTTAATCAAGCATCCATGGTGTCTAGTGAACAGAAGGTCACGCCCCCTCAGCCTACTGGGAGGTGTCTGTGCTCAGAGAGGGTGACCTAAAACACTTATAACAAATCAAACGATACATCTGAAGCTGAAGGAATAATACTCATGACATTAACGGTCCACAATAAGCAATTTATGATATACAATACCATAGAGTGCCTTTCAATGAACGACAGGCGAGGACATGTGGTGGACATTCTGAGCCTCGGTTAGCAAATTGTGACTAGCTAACTAGCTAGTCTGGTTGTTGAAGAGAATTTGGTATAGTTAAACTTCAAAACTTCAAAAACCATTTGAAAATAGTGTATTCTAATAATCACTTCAGGCATATTTTATGCTGACAGATTGTTAAACTTGGGCAGAGCAAGTAAGCTAACTTATACAAAGAAAAAAAAGAATCTGACTTGTTTTCATGATGTCACTAGAGTGGATGGCCTTTTCTTAAAGGGGGAGATGTCCCCAATATGGCAGGGTGGACAATAATTTAAGGGACACATACATCTTTATTAAATAAAAAATATGATTTGTATAACCAAATGATCAATACACATTTGTTGACTAATAACAATTGAGTAACAAAATAATAAACAAAAAGATGAAGATCCACCCTAGATCTTCCACCCTAACATCTCTTCATTACTGGACTGGAACTCTGGACCCTATCTGAATTAGATAACTCTGCGTTTAGCTTCTGTGCCCCCGACACATGGAACGTTTTGCAAAGCACCTTAAAACTCAATATTTTAATATCCATTGGTCAGTTTAAATCGAATGGCCAACCATTTCACCTCAGTATGTAGTTGTTTTGATTGATTCAAATTGTTTAATTTGCTGATTTCTGTTTTTATATATTTTTGTATCATGTATTGTTCCTCTCGACGTCATTGTAAATGAGAGCCTGCTCTCGATGATCTTTCAAGATTAAATAAAGATTGAATTAATTAATCACGTTGAAATTGAATGAGCAGTGCATAGGACAAGCATGCATCCTCTTACACAAAACTGTAAGGAAAAACTATAAAATGTGTAATGCTTTTTGTACAAAAATACAAAAACGTAGCCCAATATAACAAACCCTTTCATAGTAATGTTTATTATGTTAAGTTAACATGGCAGATTAGTTATTTATGTCCACCAAAAGGCACCCTAGAGCAATATTGACCCCTTAGACGAGTTGGATCGAGCCAGCGATGCGTTTTGTGTTAATATAACACCTTCTGCTAAGAGATCTCCCTGTACATGTTTATGTATATGTTGTAGTGTCTGTGAAATGAGATATATATACTGTAGGTGTAAGCTGCCGTGGGTCGGGCTCAAACCCTGCTTTACCCACCAGCTAGTCAGCAGGTGGCCTTACTGGCAAATCCCTGCTTCCAACGTTAACGTAACAACTGGGCTGCTGCGATCAGGGAATTCACGTGGAATAAAGTCACTTTCTCAATTTCAGGTGGACACGGATCATGCAAATCTTCCGTATTGTAAAATTGGAAATCGGGTTTTAAAATACAGAATGTTTTTCTTTAAACCCCTTCTCTAAACCCCCACTAAAGGTTTGGAGTTTTCACTATGGCCCTGCCTTAGAGAAAAACTAATATAACAAAGATTTAAGCAATTGTACCGCAATTGCTGATTTTTGCCGTGTAAAGATCGGGGCCCTTTTGCTACCCCATTTACTGCAGAAGTCAAGGACCATTTTGTTTTCAAAGATAATCCTCAGCCATGGACAGTAATCCACCCAAATGCCTTTGAGTGATAATGCTGAGCCGATTCCTAAGTACCCCAAAGTCGTAATGGACAACAGAGATGACTTTGAGGAGATAAACAACGTGTCTTCTTCATGTGTGTTCACAAAGACACAGCTGACTGCTACGTCAAACGTCACTCCACGACCAGGGTGGCAATTATGCGACGGCCATGGCTGTTGTGCCTCGAAAATAATTGCGCCCCCCCCCCCCCCCCCCCCCCCCCTACGGTAGCTGTCAAAATCTCGAGGTTTTAACAGGATCTTTTTCCATCATGATGGGATAAATTTTTCTTACATTTTAATTAAATAAAAAACAAAGGCACACAACCAAGCCTAAATGATTGTATAAAGGTAGGCCAAACAAATACAAATGTGTGATATATTTCAATTTAATATTACAAAGTGAAAAACATTTGTATTTTGTGTAATGTGTTTTTTTTCTTTTTGTATTGTGAAGTTAAGATGTTTATTCGTAGGTTCCAAATCCACTTATTTTATTCAATGGCCTTTGTGCCCTCGCATGTGGCCTTTGTGCCCTGGCATGTGGCCTTTTGTGCCCTATTTTCCACCCTGCTCCCGACCTCGGTTCCACGACGATGTCATCCGAAGAGCCTTTTGCCCTGACAATGTCACGTCGCTTCAACATCTCCCTCCTACCGGGGGAGAGATGGATGTATAGAAAAGCTGCCTCGACAGCCCAAGGACAGACTATCCTTTCGAAAGAAGCTGTAAATGGTGCTTTACACTCGACAGGAAAATGTATTGGAAATTGTTAAAGAAAACGCTTGTGAATGACTATTTAACATTTATTTATATAGAGTCAACAAGCGCAAACCCGCAATAGCGGTAAATAGTGTGTATTCACACACACACACACACACACACACACACACACACACACACACACACACACACACACACACACACACACACACACACACACACACACACACACACACACACACACACACACTTGACCTCCATGCCAAATTCCAGCCTCCTAGGGCAGAAACTGTGTCCGCTAGAAGGTAGGGGGGGGAAATTGCGGACCACCCAACCAGCAGGAACGATACGATTGGAGATGATTAGTGGCTCTTTGGCATCGACAAAAACTGGGACTGCAAATGTACAAAGAATACACTGTAGCATCTGTTGTAAAATGGCCAACCAACAACCACTGAACTGCCAGCATCCAAGGTGGTCACATTACAAACAAACTGTTAAACTCATGAAGCTGTTTTTGCCGATTGGCCTAAAATGGAAGAAGCTGCTCCGGAGAGGAGGTTGCCGTGGCGACCCCTCGGAGGTCTGGGTAGACTGTGGTGGTGATAGTCTGCTGGTTCTCTGTCCTCATGCCAGGTCATGTTGGCAGACGTCTGTGGCCCTACCAGTACCACAGGCAAAACAACGGGCACTGGTGGCTTGATAGGGTACGGGTCCCAGAGAGCCACACTGCTAAAGGTGACGTGGATAAGTGTTAGAAGAGGTTTCCATCAGGCGGTACTCAGGTGGCGTAGTGGAGATTGCGTTCGTCACCAACGCCGGAGACGCTGGATTCGCCTGTTCGAATCCAGCTCACAGCTCCGGGGTTGTCACCAGCTTGGCTGGCCGTTCACACTAATACAATTGGCAGTATTAGAGGGTGGGAGAAGCTGGCGGGGTGGGTCCGGGTCGTTGTAAACAGCGACTCCTACAGTTCGGTCGGGGCGCCTGCTCAGCGCGGATAGGATCTAAGGGGGGGTAGTGTGATCCTTCCACACGCTACACCCGCTCAGTGAGAGTCCGCGCTGCCAGGTGAAAAGAAGCGGTTGATTGGCTGGACGTGTGTCGGAGGAAGCACGTGATAGCCTCCACTCTCCCAGACCGACTGTGGGGGGTAGGTGCGCAGCGACCAGGAAGGGGATTGGGAATTGGCATAACGACTAACATGGGGATGGGAGAAAATCGGAGGAAAAAGGAGGGGGAAAAAGATAAATAAAAAAAAAAAAATATAAATAAGAGGTTTCCATCCACATGGAACGTTCACTCGTTTCACGTCTAACGCTAATACCTGTCATTGGAGAGCGGTCGGTGCGCTTGTCTGTGTGTTGGTTACGTGCTCGTCATTAGGCTATAAGCGCTTGTTCCACCGGAAACCACCTCGACGTAGCTCTCATCTGGCGTTACAGAGGTGACTCAGATGTTACCACATTGCTAATCATCCGGTACGACGACACTGACCCATCGTCTTCTCGTGATTATAGTTAATAACTGTGCTACACCAGCTGTAGGATAATAGGTTTGAGACGACTATGGATGAACCTGACGAGACTCAGACGCCACAGGGGCACAGCGGTGTCGAGTGCAGTGTGTGTAACGATTGGCACAGGAGCACGAGACATTTTTCATCTATAGATTTTGTTGAAATGTGAGGGCGGCTACGTGGCGTAGTGGGCAAGGCGCTCACCACGAATGACGGAGACGCTGGGCTTGCCTGTTCGAGCCCAGCGCTCCACATTGCTTTCAGTTTAGCTGGTCGTTCATACTAATACACATTGGCCGTATTAGGGGGTGGGAAACTGAAGGGTGGGGATCGGGCGTTGTGGACAGCGACTCCTACAGGTCGGTTGGTGCGCCTGCGCAGTAGAATCAGGAAGTGTCGGGGGCATCGTGAGCCTCCCACGAGTTACGCCTCGTCACTGAGAGATCGAGCTGCGCAGGTGAAAAGATGCGACTGCTGTTACCTCAAGTACCGGAGGGGACTTGTGCCATGTATGACTTAGTCCACATTGCAGCCGGCTTGTGGGAGGCAAGAAACAGCGTTCGTGACAGGGGAGGGTTGAATTGGATGATACGAAATTGGGATGGGAGGAAAATATAGAAAATGGGAGAAAAAGTGGATAAAAAAAAAAGATTTTGTTGAAACGTGCACGTCTGGAGGGCAAACTTCGAAGGTCAGCTGGGTAGTAGTGTCAAAGTTTAACCTCTTAATGTCCGGCGTCCCACCAGTTTTGCACTCGCGCACTTTGTGGCACTTTGCCCTCGTCTGCCGGCTTTGGCTGCATTTTTTCTTGGAACGTTTAATTTGTCGCCTTTCGATCGTCACCGCACTCAACCTATTGCATGCTTCGGGGTCTCGAGTTACAAGACAAAATATCCGGCGAGCGGCATTTGACAAGCCGTTCGGACGAGTGACCACGTCCGGTTGTGAACGGTCCTGAACTGACCAGTCACCGCTGATGGCGAAAATGATTGACCACCGTTGTAGCCAAGGAGCGTCGGCTCTGAAAGCGATCCCAGACGAGCACGGATTGCAA
>NC_140182.1:14172168-14180025 GCF_963971535.1 Notolepis coatsorum
TTTTTCATCAGATTGCAATGATGTTTTTTTCTAGACGTTCACAGAAAGGTAGAGAAACTAACTGCATTCTAATTTATGCCAATACCCTTCAGGTTTGTGGCAGATAATCCCGAAAAATAAGATAAATAAAAAAGTTTATCCACAAGTCATATGATTGACAGGAGCTGGCTTGAGCTGGGTAGTGTAGTTTTTCGAAATTCCAAAGCTCATCAAAAGCCCTGGGTCTCCTCTCGTCATATGACTACAAACAAAATGGCGGAGCGCATTTCCTAGCATCGATATTCGCCTGTTTCTGACTAGGTTTACAAAACTCATATTTCACTAATAACACTTTAACCTATTGGTAAACAAACGTATTGCTGAAAATATACACCTTGACTGCTGTTTTGACAGGGTTAGGGTTACTCTTGGCTACATTTGAAAAAGAAACATAATATTAATTAATATGGACTGTATTGATCTGTTTATGACGTGAAATAAATCTCAACCCGGTACCGGGCCGATCAGGTTTAAGGGGTTAACCTCTTAAGCCTGATGAGTCCGGTACCAGACCCAAAATGACATCACGCCATAAATCCATCTCTACAGACTGTATGAATTGATGTTGGCGTTCCTTAAAAGCAGCAGCGGTCTCACCACAAAGATTACAGGATGTAGTATACTCCAATACCCCTATATCAAAATGCCAATTACGATATTTGTAAAAGCATGTCTATCACGTGTCTTGATTTGTCACGTCCTCATTGCTTCTACATTGCTTGGGTCCGTTTTTGCAAAACAAGCCTAAGCACAGATTTAGAAGTAGCCATGTGCAATTTTAATCTAACCATATACAATACATCTCTTACACAGTGACCTTGTACAGTAAATACTCAGACAGCACCCATTGGATCATGAATGGATGTTTTGACCCTTGTAATATTTTGTCCTAAATAGACCAGGGAAGACTCCAAAATAGCTTGAGATGAATTGCTCTACTAGGACAATGTTCTGATGTACAACGCCCCAAACAATGACAAGAATGTTCTGCCCTTGTGGAACCTCATGTTCTCATGGTGGGAGAGGTGTAAATAGGACAGTCACTTGCTGAGGTTCAAAGGTAGATTAACTAGTCAACCTCTTTTCTGACAGTCAATTTGAACACTTTACCTGAATATACCCCTCTGTTTGAAAACTCTGCCTGAATATACCCCTCTGTTTGAACTCTACCTGAATATACCCCTCTGTTTGAACTTTCTACCTGAATATACCCCTCTGTTTAAACTCTCTACCTGAATATACACCTCTGTTTGAACAATCTACCTGAATATACCCCTCTGTTTGAACTCTCTACCTGAATATACCCCTCTGTTTGAACAATCTACCTGAATATACCCCTCTGTGTGAACTCTGCCTGAATATACCCCTCTGTTTGAACAATCTACCTGAATATACCCCTCTGTGTGAACTCTGCCTGAATATACCCCTCTGTTTGCAAACTACCTGAATATACCCCTCTGTTTGAACACACTACCTGAATATACCCCTCTGTTTGCAAACTACCTGAATATACCCCTCTGTTTGAACACACTACCTGAATATACCCCTCTGTTTGAACACTCTACCTGAATTATACCTCTGTTTGAAAACGCTACCTGAATATACCCCTCTGTTTGAACTCTCTACCTGAATATACCCCTCTGTTTGAACTCTCTACCTGAATATACCCCTCTGTTTGAACTCTCTACCTGAATATACCCCTCTGTTTGAACTCTCTACCTGAATATACCCCTCTGTTTGAACACTCTACCTGAATATAACCCTCTGTTTGAACTCTCTACCTGAATATACCCCTCTGTTTGAACTCTCTACCTGAATATACCCCTCTGTTTGAACTCTCTACCTGAATATACCCCTCTGTTTGAACTCTCTACCTGAATATACCCCTCTGTTTGAACTCTCTACCTGAATATACCCCTCTGTTTGAACTCTCTACCTGAATATACCCCTCTGTTTGAACTCTCTACCTGAATATACCCCTCTGTTTGAACACTCTGCCTGAATATACCCCTCTGTTTGAACACTCTACCTGAATATACCTCTCTGTTTGAAAACTACCTGAATATACCTCTGTTTGGACACTCTACCTGAATATACCCCTCTGTTTGAACACACTTCCTGAATATACCCCTCTGTTTGAACACTCTGCCTGAATATACCCCTCTGTTTGAACACTCTACCTGAATATACCTCTCTGTTTGAAAACTACCTGAATATACCTCTGTTTGGACACTCTACCTGAATATACCCCTCTGTTTGAACACACTTCCTGAATATACCCCCTCTGTTTGATCACACCACCTGAATATACCCCTCTGTTTGAACTCTCTACCTGAATATACCCCCTCTGTTTGATCACACTACCTGAATATACCCCCTCTGTTTGATCACTCTACCTGAATATGCCCCTCTGTTTGATCACTCTACCTGAATATGCCCCTCTGTTTGATCACTCTACCTGAATATACCCCTCTGCTGGATTTGTTTTGGGTTTGGAAAATCTTCAGATGACAAAGAGAGAGAATGAAAGAAAAGGAGACAACGGAAATCGTCCCCACCCCACGATGAAGTCGAGCATACCAAACGAATGCTCATTACGACAAATAATGAAATTATAGCAGGATATAAAAAAGAATGTCCTCGCTTGCGCTATTGGTTTCGAGTCGTTACTTGGGCCCGAATCGCATTTCCTCCGACGGCGGCGGCGCAGGCTGGGTACAATTGCAACTGGCATGCAATTTATTCAAGGGTGAGGGAATAAGAGAAAGTGACATTCATTGATATGGGTATTCATTAGGCACCATCTTTTTTTAATTCCATGCAAATTGAAAATAAGAATAACAATCATCCAGTATATTACATAGGCACGCCGCAAACTAAAGTCCCCTTGTTTTGCCTGCAAGTAAAGACAGGGAAATAATGATTACACTGAAATTGCTTTTGACATAAAACGCAGCGCCCATTGCTCATCTTCTCACGACGGTTAATAACTCTATTATCTCGCAGCGTGAATAAAGTCCCTAATCCTATCATTTTGTGCGGAAGGTTATTGAAGACCCGAATGCGAGTCAAAAGCCACTTTTGTCTTCTAACGCGTTTAACACGTTAACTCGGTTATTCCAAACAAGAGGTCAATCATTACGTGACACATTCTGTGGCAGAAGAAAAACAAACAAACAAACAAACAAACAAACAAACATAGACCGCAGGACACATAAACAGGCTTACACTATACTCAAATAAATTATTGTTGTGCAACACTATTTAGTAAAACTGGAATTACCATCTTGGATTCACAGACAGGATAGAGGTTGTACATCATCAGACCGTCATACATTATGTTAGCATCAGAGATGTAGTGTGTGTGTGTGTGTGTGTGTGTGTGTGTGTGTGTGTGTGTGTGTGTGTGTGTGTGTGTGCGCGTGTGTGTGTGTGTGTGTGTGTGTGTGTGTGTGTGTGTGTGTGTGTGTGTGTGTGTGGGTGGGTGGGTGTGTGGGTGGGTGTGTGTGTGTGTGGGTGGGTGCGTGCGTGCGTGTGTAGAGGGGGGGGGGGGGGGGGAGGTTGAGAATCGACTCCCCCACCTCTTTGTATTTTCAAATGACAATCCAAATAGGCACCGTCTACTCTCTACAGTCGTATAGTCATAGAGTACATTGCACTCCCCCACTTCCAGAAGTATCGATTATACAGATTATAGCGCTACAACACCAGTTAGCCTCCTGCCACAGATCTGGGGGTCTAATGAGAGGAATTTCTTCTGGGCTCTTGAAGACATGTCTGGTCTTCTTAATTAGGTAATGCAGAGTCCTAGGATGAAGTTAATGGGAGAAAAACAACAAATCAAAAAGAGTCTATGGATGCTGATTTGAAAGATTCTATAGGATGCTGATTTGGGATCATTTTTGTCCTCTGCAGTAACTCGTGGCAATGTTTGCTGTTTGAGATCTGACCCGAAACTCCCTTCTGTAGATCAGTAGGCTATAATACTGTAAGTTCTTCAACTTCAATATCTGAAATGAAAAAAAAAAATTATAATAATAATACTATATAACCTTGTTACTGTCATGCACTCTTCCTAATATACTAACATACACTCAACACTGTAGCACTCAAGTCTGAACATTGTTACTCAGCTTATAGAGTTGTACCCTTCCTACTGACTTGTCGTACAGAACTTGTAAGTCGCTTTTGGATAAAAGCGTCAGCTAAATTACTAAATGTGAATGTATAAGTGTGAAAGGCTTCCACGGATACCGCCTAAAACGTTGAACTGAATAAAATTCTCTCTACAACACTCTCTCTACTTTTAGCCTGCTCACCCACACGCCTCGTTTATTGGAAACAGGTCTAGCGTGTGCGCGCCACACTGTTGTGCCCATATAGCATGTAAAAGCTTACCTAAGGACTCTTCAGAGTCTAAATTAATTTTCAATGCCCCATTAAGTCAAGCATAATATTCATGGCAATTAGGAACATACTGCATTTGAATGGGAGGCCATGACGATAGAACAGAAAATCGGCAGCTTGAAAACACAAACAAAAATTAACTGAGCAAAAAGACTGTGACAGCGTAATTGGATTTGAATAAATTCATCTACAAAAGGAATGCTAAGTGAGCGGCTCGGGCTGTTGTATAGCCAGGAGTGTGGCATAGCTCGCTGCACCAGTTATAAAGCCCCAACTATGTTTCTCTTTTATGAAGGGTCATTTATAAGTGTCTTACATGAGCTCTGATACAGTCCATGACCAGAGGGCCCCGGTTACCAATACTGTGCATCGCAGGAGGTGGATTAAACAGTAAAACATGGAGATATAAACCATTATGTGTTTCATCTACAGGGTGGTAAAGAGGAGCCAATTACAAAAACAAACAGGGGGAGGACATTATTTTGTAAAGTGATATACGACCGGAATTATACACCACTGTATATAGGTGGTGTATACCTCTAATGTAAATTACCCAGTATGGTTGTCAATATCCCAATGTACCCAACCCCCCCCCACCCAACCTCCTCCAATGTACAGTTTCTACGTCAAATGTATATACTCCCTTTTCTGGACTCTTTTTGTATCACAAACAGTACTGTATTTGCAAATCTGGTATGTCATAAATGTATAGATGTAGCAGTACTGTCTATCTGTATGTCATATATGTCATATATGTCCTGATTAATTGAAAATGGGGGACCCTGATGTAAACAAGACGAAAGTCTTTCTCTGGTCTGCATCCCCTTAACAATTGTGTGTATTGAGCTGTACTGTATTGTACCCATTCTGCAATCTGTTACTGTAATAAAGTTTTCAATCAATCAATCAATCAAGCACGTGGTCAGAACATTCACAAATGAGCTTTTTGGTCACAATAAAATGATGACCACTGTTTCAGTCCTTTTACAATAGATATAATTATAGATAGATAGATAGATAGATAGATAGATAGATAGATAGATAGATAGATAGATAGATAGATAGATAGATAGATAGATAGATAGATAGATAGATGGATGGATGGATGGATGGATGGATGGATGGATGGATGGATGGATGGATGGATGGATGGATGGATGGATGGATGGATGGATGGATGGATGGATGGATGGATGGATGGATGGATGGATGGATGGATGGATGGATGGATGGATGGATGGATGGATGGATGGATGGATGGATGGATGGATGGATGGATGGATGGATGGATGGATAGATAGATAGATAGATAGATAGATAGATAGATAGATAGATAGATAGATAGATAGATAGATAGATAGATAGATAGATAGATAGATAGATAGATAGATAGATAGATCACAGCATCACTTTTTATCTGATGTAATAAAAACTGTAAGACAATTCAAAATAAATAAGACTTGTTGCATGACTTTAAGTATACTCCAACTGAAGCACACTTTGACGCAGATAACACTGAGCAACATCGGTTTGGATTCATAATGTGGGCTTAAATGGAGCAGTTTTCCAACCCAACGCAGTCTTCCTTTCTCATCCCCCTGGAAGCCAAAGCTCAGTGGATTTCACACGAGTGAATTTGGGCTGTTTCTAAGTGCAGTGCGAAATACCATCCATGTATGGTAATTTGCAAAACCTCCTACAGGTAATTTCCACCAATGATGTGGCACTGATCTATACAGCCTTAGATCAACTTAGATGAATCATTCCAGGATGATTCCCCCCTAAGACATGTCTGTCAGTATGCTTGGATCATAAGCGCTCAGCCCCTAAAACGTGCCCACTTTTAACATCAGGGATCGCGTCGTGACGCACAGATTTTCTGCTGACATGCCGGCACATCATCCCCGCACACACTATCACAGAATCAGCAAACACGACAGCAGATAACACAGAGTCATCCCACGGAGAAACAAAAGAAGCATTGCAGTGAATGGTGCATTTATATATATATCTCCAAAGCGCTTTACAATTTGTTCCTCAATCCTCACATTCACCCGTTCACTCACACATTCACACACCGGTGGCGCGGAGGTTACCATGCACGCAAGGTGCCAACATGCTCATCGGGAGCACAATTATAAGGGGTTAAGTGTCTTGCTCAAGGACCGTTCGACACGCTGCCCGCGGGAGGAGCGAGAATCGAACCGGGAACCTCCAAGATTACCAGACGACTGCTCTCTACCTCCCGAGCCACTGTCGCCCCTATATGCAGTGTGTTGTGCACGACATGATCAAGTGGCACCCTGTCTCCCCTCAGAGAGGGGGGCCAGCAGCAGGCGCGCCTTTCTCTCCACACAGCTTTGCCTATATGCAAGGCAGGCAGTCACTAGTCTCTGGTATATATAATACACCCGGCACCCTTAGCCCTACAGCTTGGAAAAAAAGGCCTCTAATCTCGTAACAAAGTTACGAACTCCCACTTAATCTCGCTGCCAGATAGAAGGCAGGCATGGGAGAGCAATTACTGCACACAATGGGTCATTCCCGACCGTCTTTCACGCCAAGATGCGGATGGAACATGAGGAGGAGAGGGGGATTAAGGCACACACTGCTGGGCCGTGTGTATTCCCACAAAGCCCCGCTTCACCGGGGGGGGGGGAGGGAGAGGAGAGAGAGAGAGAGAGAGAGAGAGAGAGAGAGAGAGAGAGAGAGAGAGAGAGAGAGAGAGAGAGAGAGAGAGAGAGAGAGAGGAAGAGAGAGAGAGAGAGGAAGAGAGGAAGAGAGGAAGAGAGAGAGAGAGAGAGAGAGAGAGAGAGAGAGAGAGAGAGAGAGAGAGAGAGAGGAGAAGAGAGGAGAGAGAGAGAGAAGAGAGGAAGAGAGGAAGAGAGAGAGAGAGAGAGAGAGAGAGAGAGAGAGAGAGAGAGAGAGAGAGAGAGAGAGAGAGAGAGAGAGAGAGAGAGGAAGAGATATGAACACGCTGCACCCCGTTCTCTCATTCGAGGCGTCCTTCACAATGCGGTGGACCTGCCCACTCAGCCACGGCAACAAGAGCGGATTGTTTAGCGCGCAGCAGGCCGCACGAGAAATCACTCTCAACATGACGTGCTTTGAAAGTGGTCTCACATGCGTCTCTTGCGTCTGCAATGCATGCGTTTATGTGTGTGTGTTTGTGCACGTGTGAATGTGTGTGTGTGTGTGTGTCTGTATGTGTGTCTGTGCACGTGTGAATGTGTGTGTGGTGTGTGTGTGCGTGTGTGTGTGTGTGTGCGTGTGTGTGTGTGTGTGTTACAATACAGTGACAGTATACAACCTAAATGGCCCCTCATATACAAGCAACTGTGCGTGTACGTGTGTGTGTGTCTGTGCATGTGTGAATGTGTGTGTGTGTGTGTGTGTGTGTGTGTGTGTGTG
>NC_140182.1:14180225-14192725 GCF_963971535.1 Notolepis coatsorum
ACATTAATTACTGGAGTAATGTTCTCCCAGATCGAGTACCCTCATGAATTATTGGAGTAGTACTCAAGCAATTGTTTGGGGAAATCTATTTTTAGGAAGCATCTTAAAGCGCATGGCAGTAGCAATAATGACATATGGCAGCAGCAATAATGAGATATTGTGCGGAAACACACACACACACACACCTACCGATTTTATTATGTCTCGCTGCGTGGACATAACAATGCACAGCAATATACCCGATGCTTAATGCATATTGTCAGTTAAAACCTTACCATTAAATGTAATAATTACCTCCACTCTATGTCTGCAGCAGGTCTCTCTGCTCATGGAACGGCATGTCCGTATGATATCGATACTAGTCAACGCTACGCAAAGTGGGCAGCATGTTGTTGGCCCAATTTGGAAATGCACAAACAAATAAAATTAATGAACTAATTAATAGATCGCTCCTAGCTTCGTCTGTGGTTCATGCAGGCTGTGGTCCCACGAACAAAGCCTTCTACTATACATTTCTCTCTCCGATAAGGATTTCGAATTTTGAAGCGGCAGTAAAAATCGCTAGCCAAGACTAACTTTGCGTTTTTGTCTTAGTGGTTTTTGGAAAACAATGACTTCTGGATACGAGCTATAATCTGGTGTTGATGAAATACATTGCAGGTTTTGGTCTTTCTTAATGGTGCATTTATATATAGCGCTTTTATCCAAAGCGTTTTAAAATGTTGTTCCTCACACTCACACATTCACAGACCGACAGCGGAGGCAACCATGCAAGGTGCCAACCTGCTCATCGGGAGCAATCAGGGGGTTAAGGGTCTTGCTCAAGAAGGACACTTTGACACGCTGCTGAGGGAGGAGCGGGAATCGAAACCGGGTATACCTTCAGATTACCAGACGACCACTCTACCTCCTGAGCCACTGTCGCCCCCTAAGCCTATACTTTATGTTGACAATAAGGGGAACAATAAAATGACACAGGCCTCATTCTTTAAGAGGTGCAGAAGGAACATGTACAGCGTGGGTAAGCCATCTGGTATACGTGTATATCAACCCTTTCACTGCCACACACACCATCCGGTTAAGCCTTTCAGTGCCACACTACAGAAGGTTAACCCTTTACTATCACACTACCGACGGTTACCTGCAGTGAAAGGGTTAACGCACCACACCAGTCGCCCGCTGCACAAAGGAGGAAGACGCCACGTCCCATTAAGATGAAACGCGGGGACAAGATGAGGACCATGCCGCTGCCAAGCATAATGTCCTCCACGCTGACCTCTGCACTCTGCGCCCGCTGGCGTCGAGATCGCTCTAGTGTGGAGTGTCGCCTCACATGTCGAGGACGGGTCTGGTTCAAACTGCAGTCTGCCAGACTGATGCCGTCTGCGACCAGCGCACCAGGGGTCTGTTTTAAAGAGGGCCTTCCCCCTCATCATCGGCCCCTCTGAGACAGAGCAACAACTGGTCCAAATTACGAACGCTCTGTGTGTTCCATGTAGCAGCGCAACAGCGTTTTTGACTTGACAAAAACAATGCATTTTTACCTTGAAGACATGAAAAGATGATGACCCTTGACCTAAAATAACTATTAATGTTCTTACTAGGTACAGAAATTGGGTTAGGTTTCAGCGCCGTGCCACTTAAAGGGGAACACCACCCTGATTAAGATTATATCCATTATACCCACATGGCCTATAGGGAAAGTTTAATCAATGATATTTTGTGAACAAGAGCTACTCTCTCCTAAAACCAGAGAAGTTAGACTCAAATCTGTGATGTCATCAGGTATAAAGTCTGGAGCTGCTCCACTGACAATGGATGGGAGACTGACTTTGTGGACCCACAGACTATTTAAAAATTTTCTTAGCTTAAAAAAAAAAAAAAAAAAAAAAAAAAAATCAGGAGCAGATGCATATCATGCTATGGAGTAACTGTGTGCACTGGGCTAGAAGATAAAATGAAGGAAAGCTGAAATATTGCTCTATTTAAAAAAATATATAAAGGAATGATATTTGCAAATTACCAAAAAGAGGAAAGGGGCCGGTCACTATTGTCAATCTTCTGGATTCTAAGCTGTTGTTTTCTTTTTCTTTTTTTCTTTTTCTTTTGTACTGCATTGTGGATACTGATATTATTTATTTATTGTATGTTGTTTTCAATGTTAAGAATGAAGAATTATTGGTAATGTGGATATTCTCCATTATATCATTTAAGTATTCATTAATGTTCCCACTTGGAAGGGGCGGATAGGGGTAGGGCATGATAAGCTTAGGCTTCTTCCTACTCCTTTTCGAACAGTGATATGTATATTTTTGGTTGTTTTCTTTTTTAATTCTTAGTTTTTTAAATCATGTTCGAAATAACGTTTCATTCAAGTTTAATTGTATAGTAGTATGCTAATTTCTGAAACTAATTTCTGAAACAGAACATGTCAATGTACCTGTATATATATATTATATATATATTCTCACCATCTATGCTAATAGTATTTACTAATATGCACTCAAGAGCAGTGATGCCAGTAACGCGTTACTAAGTACCGCGTTATTGTAATCTGATTACTTTTCCCCGAAAATAGTAATCTAACGCGTTAATCTTTAAAAGCCAGTAATCTGATTGCAGTTACTTGTCCAAGTGGCTGTGCATTACTATTTCATTACTATCTCATCATAACTTCATAATGCAGGCGGAATGCAGTATTTTATTTCGTTTTCGACAGTCAAAAATACATTTTGAGCTGTTTTTCTTATTTGGGAGTGACGTGGTGTGGCAGTGAAAGGGTTAAATACAAGAATGTGTCCCGCGGCGTGACTGGTCCCTCTGTCTGTGAGTGACTCTGCTTTGGTCCAATCACATTCCCCATACACAGTCTGCGAATCAGAGGCAGAGTAGGGCGGGTCTTCACAGCACGTCATGTGACATATGCGCCAATCGTGTGACAGCAGGGCTCCGTCGTCGGAGAATTCCACCCCAAAACGCTTGGCAAAATTAAAAGTGAAACCGCAAGATGACTTTTGCGGTTTCTGTTCAGAATTCCACCCCAAAACGCTCGTCTAAACGTAGCCTCAGTCACTACTTCACGGCGGAGGAAACAAAATACTGTCTACCGCTAAAAACAGCACATCCAATTGCATTGAAAGCATCTGGAATCACAACACTAGCCGACGCTTCGACTAGGTACAGGAGGGTTGATGGTGGCAGAGCAAAAGCTCTTATTTGCCAGATTTACAGTTAATTTACATGTTAAAGACAGACTGATTGTATGTTTATAGAGAGACATTTATAAAAACAATTTAATAGTTACAGTTGATATAATTGAATAGTTCAGCCTGCATTTGTTAGATGTGATACACTGGTTTTGTAAAACCACTGGCTTGCTGCTCTAATGCTGTGAGCATCATAGACTGTTGCTTTACCATACTTGATGGTACAGAAGCTGAAGCACTAGTTTAACAATTTACGTTATGTGCAGAGAAACAAGTTAAAAACAATTTATGCACTTTCAATAAAGTGTTTAAAAAAAACTGTTGGGGGAACGACGACGACTTCGTAACCTAGTTACTTTCAAAGTAACTAAGTTACTCTGATAATCAAGTAATCAGTAAAGTAACTTAGATTACTTTTTAAAGGAGTAATCAGTAATCAGTAATCAGATTACTTTTACAAGTAATCTGTGGCATCACTGCTCAAGAGACTGCAGCACCCAGGTTTCAACACTGTTTGATGAACATTGTTAATCAGCTAAAAGAGTTGTACCCTTCCTGCTGACCTGTTGTACAGAACTTGTAAGTCGCTTTGGATAAAAGCATCAGCTAAAAATGACTAAATGTAAATGTAAATGTACATGGAGCAGCTTCAGACTTCACAAATCTTTGAGTTTTAGCACTCGAGTTTTTGGATTTGTGACAGAGTTTTTGGACTATCTTAGAACATGTATGAATTCTGAAAATGTGCAGAGTTCCCCTTTAAAGTCGACAGTGGCTCGGGAGGTAGAGCAATCCGTCGTCTGGCAATCCGGAGGTTCCCAGTTTGATTCCCGCTCCTCCCAGGAAGCATGTCGATGTGCCCTTGAGCAAGACACTAAACCCCTAACTGCTCCCGATGAGCAGGTTGGCACCTTGCATCATGGTCGCCTCCGCCGTCGGTGTGTGAATGTGTGAGTGAATGGGTAAAATGTGAGAAATTGTAAAGTGCTTTGGATAAAAGTGATATATATAAATGCAGCCATTTGCCATTTACAATTTAGGCAACTTGGACGACTTTGTTTACCTGCCGACCAAACCTCCAGAGGCACCAGCAGCTCTAAGCAGAGTCTTTCAAAACAAAACACTACAAAAGAAAATGTCTCAGTCTGTGATCGCCGGGTGATTGCACCTTTGTGTGTAACACCATTGTGTGCCTACAGTACCTTTTGATGAGGAACGCGGCGGTGCCCTTAGTTTTCTGATGCGACCCTTGGAAACCCACATGGCAGGCCATTACCATCTGATTGGTTTTTGATGCAGGGAGCTGTTGTTTTTGTCCAATCAGATGGTGTCCCTGGGGTCACATGGGAAAACTAAGACCATCATTGCGTTCCTCGTCAAAAGGTGCAAAACCACCTGCCGCCGATCAGAGACTGGGAAATATATTTGATTGTTATTTTCTTATTCAGCGTAAAGCCTCTAGGAGTGTGTAGACAACTGTTGTAGTGTGTGCATGGACTTGAATGAATGATTGATTGATTTTACAAAGCAATGTACAGTAGTAGGACATTTATAAAAAAAACTTAAAAAAAATTACTGAAAAGGTTTATATAATTTTGCAAAAAAAAAAAAATTACGAAAGTTTCAGTTTTAGTGTCGTATACAAAATGTTATAATAAAATATAATTAGGATTTTAATAAGGTTGTATATTTATGTATCACCTTATATTTGAACAATTTCTTAAATGTATTTACCGAACTACCCATTTTTTATTCGTTGCCACAGTTATTCCATAGTGTTACCCCCTTTAACAGATATAAGTTACATCTACTTTTTATATTTGTCCTTGCCTTTGTGTTATTGAAGACACATGTTCCCCTGAGTTTATACCGGCTTTAAAATGGCTGCAGAGCTTGCTCTACATCTGCTGGGCAGGTAAACGCACTCTCGCCAATTCCTCAGAAGTTGCCTATGCAGCGTTAATAAGTCATCCCCTGATCAATCAGTGGAGACTGATGGAGCACATAGGTCACTCACTCTCTTAGCTGAAGTGACTGCTAGGCGGAGTGCCAGCTTCAAGAACAAAACCTTAAGAGGAATATCCTCTTTATCTATTCAAATCAAACCTTGCTACAGTAGCTTGGAGGACCGTGGACAGATCCCACGTGGGAACGATCTGATCACAGACTTTAACCCTCATGTGTTGTGTTAGGAATTGGCACCACTGACCGTTGTTAGCGGGTCAATGTTGACCCGGGGTCTAACTCAGTCCTGACCGCTAAAAAGAAAGGAGTATCACTCAATATAGTTAATACTACATCCTAACTAACATTATATGCATTCATCACCATATAATCCCATTGTAATTTGATTGTATGGCCCCCGAGACACGTCATGTCCCTTATTTTTAAGATGAAAATGAGGTTGTTCAATCATAATATATACTAAATGTGAAACCCATAGATAATAATGTTTTCTGACTAGAAAATAACTTCTGAAAAAAAGTTTAGTATGTTTATTATTATTTTATTTATTTATATTTAGTATTTTTATAGTATAGTTTTACCTTGCCGGGTCAAGAATGACCCTAACACCACAGTCGTACCTTTTTTTCTGCAGATACCTTCAGAATTTTCAAAATGGTGAAACATAGTTTTGCTGTGCTTATATATGTGTTGTGGAGGATATCATAAAGCCTTGTTCTAATAAAATCAACTACATGGTACTACAGACCCTAACACCACATACAGTAAGGGTTAAGAAGACTACACAGGCACATCTAGATGCTTCCAATGGAGATGCTTAAATAAACATAAACATAACCCAACGAATGGTTAAGGACCATTTCTCCAAACCCCTCATGACAGTAGGAGATGACGCATACATTTCAGTCAAGTATGCGCAACCTTTATCAAGCATCTGTTGTGGGAAGGAAGATGCAGTTCAAGGGATTCACATCACTCTTGTGTATTGTATGAATAATGCTAGCCGGGAGCTCAAAGCTGCTCAGCCTCTGCCTCTCAAGGGCCAAACCAATAACATGGCTCTCTGATAGTGGGCATAATATCACCCCTGCTCCCTGTACGACTGCCCTTCTGAATTGGGAAATCGGCCATGGTGTCCCGGATACAGCATCTGTACTAGGTCACAGTGCCAACGCTGTGTAATGTCTGCCCGGAGCTACCAGGAGGGCAGAGACCGTCTCTTATCTTTGACCCTGTTGAGAAACAGGGCTATGCGGTGTGTGTGTGTGAGTGTGAGTGTGTGTGTGTGTGTGTGTGTGTGTGTGTGTGTGTGTGTGTGTGTGTGTGTGTGTGTGTGTAGGTGTGTGTGTGTGTGTGTGTGTGTGTGTGTGTGTGTGTGTGTGTGTGTGTGTGTGTGTGTGTGTGTGGGGGCCGTGGGGGGGGGGGGGGGGGGGGGGGTTGTCGCTGGGTTTCAGCAAGAACCATAACAGACATAGTGTGTTCCCCTTGACGGTGATGAACATATCCACCGCCGTCTTCCCAAACCGCTTCCATATCTGTGAGTGAGGCCACACACCCCTCCGCATCCTCCGAGGGTCCTCCACTGGACACGATGTCCGCTCCTCTGTCGAGGAGACCTGGACTGTGGAGGGTTCTCAGTGAGCTTCAAACGTTTCAAATGGCCCGTTTGAGGAAAGCACGAGGGAACACCGCCATGGTGGCGATGGATGTGTGCCACGTTGACTCGCTGTCACCTCCGATGAGGAGATACAGCACTTCCCTTTCATTAACCCTCCAGTCACCCATGTCGCAATTCTCGGCAAATAGCCTGTTTTTCCACGTGTGTGTGTGTGTGTGTGTGTGGATAGCGTTGGCTATATTTTATGTATATGCCAGGAAAGTAGCTCAGTCTCACATCGTTGACTCACATTCCAATAATCCTTTTTTTTTCTTCTTTTTTAAATCACTATTAAGTGCACTGCATAAATGTGTCACACCTTCCACCCTAGTCGCAGAAATGCACAGGTTAGGGTTAGGGGGTTAGTGTTAGGGTAACCCTAACCCCCAACCCCAACCCTAACCCTAATTAAAAAAAATTGTTAAAATCCTGAAAATGAATAAATATTCGATATGTATGGTGAGGACTGAAGTTAATAATGATATTTATGATTTTTTTTTAACAATACATGTTTTACTGAGATCGCAGTTTTCGGCAAAGGGCTAAAGGTGTGATTTTTTTTCTAGGGTTAAAAGAAGGAATTCCATCAGCACCAAGGGTACAGCTGTCAGATATGTGGTGCCAGAAGGTGCACGACTGCCAGGGCAGTGACCGTCGCTCCAGAGTGTACTACAGTACGTCTGGTATCGCCCGTAGCACTTTCTGTCTGGATTCTGTGAGCCTCGCCCTCATTGTACATGAATCGAGGTGAACACCCAAGTGGTTCAGCTGCTGCAGGGAGCTTTTATTCTTCCAGTTCATGATGAACCCAAACCTGCAGTGTCGTGATTCACTATAGAATAACTAGGGGCGCTAGCACCTACCCCTCTGATGACCCCAGTGGTATCCAGTCATCCAGGTAGTAGACTACTCCTCTGATGACCCCAGTAGTATCCAGTCATCCAGGTAGTAGACTACTCCTCTGATGACCCCAGTAGTATCCAGTCATCCAGGTAGTAGACTACCCCTCTGATGACCCCAGTAGTATCCAGTCATCCAGGTAGTAGACTACCCCTCTGATGACCCCAGTAGTATCCAGTCATCCAGGTAGTAGACTACTCCTCTGATGACCCCAGTAGTATCCAGTCATCCAGGTAGTAGACTACTCCTCTGATGACCCCAGTAGTATCCAGTCATCCAGGTAGTAGACTACTCCTCTGATGACCCCAGTAGTATCCAGTCATCCAGGTAGTAGACTACTCCTCTGATGACCCCAGTAGTATCCAGTCATCCAGGTAGTAGACTACTCCTCTGATGACCCCAGTATAGTATCCAGTCATCCAGGTAGTAGACTACTCCTCTGATGATCCCAGTAGTATCCAGTCATCCAGGTAGTAGACTACTCCTCTGATGACCCCCAGTAGTATCCAGTCATCCAGGTAGTAGACTACTCCTCTGATGACCCCAGTTCATCCAGGTAGTAGACTACTCCTCTGATGACCCCAGTTCATCCAGGTAGTAGACTACTCCTCTGATGACCCCAGTAGTATCCAGTCATCCAGGTAGTAGACTACTCCTCTGATGACTATAGGGCTGGGCATCGTTTGGATTTGAAGGATTCCGATTCCGATTCTCCATTTCTATTCCTGCTCTAAACTATTATCGATTCCGATTCTTTGAAGTGCAGGTCAAAACAGGTCACAGCTTATTTTGCAGGAGAAAAAAATTCTTTGAAAAATCCTTTATTTCTTTCATACTATTCAGTTGACTTGATACAGTTTAATGTGGTTGCTGTACTGTAAATAAGGTATTGATTAACTAATTAATTAATTAATTAATTAAAATAAAATTATTATTATTATTATTAAATTGTTTTTTTAAGAATCGAAATGCAAACATCCTCTTAACGGTTCCGGAACCGGAAGTTAGGAACCGGTTCCTATTGGAACCGGTTCCTATTGGAACCGGTTCTCGGTGCCCAACCCTACTGGTGAAAGGGTCACGTTTCGGGAGTGGTTCTTGTATAGTAGCCTATATAGATGGATAATAGCAAGATAGCATGAGGATATATAGTATAACTGTAGATTGTATAGTATAGTATTGTATAGTAGTGTACATAAGACCCAGGGCCTCATCCGTAGCGAACATTGTATTGCACTATCGCAGGACCTTAGAATGCCTTTTACCATGCTCTTTGTAAACTTTATGTCTGTTATGTCTTATTCTTATTACTTGTATTATTGCACAATCGCTGCGGGCATGACCACCCCGCATTTCACTGTATGCTTGTATGCCGTGACAAATAAAACTCTTGACTTGACTTGAAGCAGTATCCAGTCATCCAGGTGGTAGACTATACTCCTCGGGGCCCCCAGGAAGCAGCCACGCTGAATTTAAACGCTTGGCCTCGGAAGGAGAGGCGTAGATATTGTCTGCGGCCCAAGGCTACTGCAATATTAAAATATGCATTTCAGGTCTCTGTCTGGGTTTAGGACGAGGTGGCCGTGTGCTATTTCTGCGTGACTGTGCTGTGATATTTGGTCTCTGGCTTCTTCATTTGAACCAAACGCCTCCTTTTTTTTTTATCCACTTTTTCTCCCATTTTTCTATATTTTCTCCCATCCCAATTTCGTATCATCCAATTCAACCCTCCCCTGTCACGAACGCTGTTTCTTGCCTCCCACAAGCCGGCTGCAATGTGGACTAAGTCATACATAGCACAAGTCCCCTCCGGTACTTGAGGTAACAGCAGTCGCATCTTTTCACCTGCGCAGCTCGATCTCTCAGTGGCGAGGAGTAACGCGTGGGAGGCTCACGCTGCCCCCGACACTTCCTGATTCTACTGCGCAGGCGCACCAACCGACCTGTAGGAGTCGCTGTCCACAACGCCCGATCCCCACCCATCAGTTTCCCACCCCCTAATACGGCCAATGTGTATTAGTACGGACGACCAGCTAAACTGAAAGCAAATGTGGAGCGCTGGGCTCGAACAGGCGAGCCCAGCGTCTCCAGATTTCGTGGCGAGCGCCTTGCCCACTACGCCACGTAGCCGCCCTTGAACCAAACTCCTCCTCTAGTCTTCCTCCACCTTCACCAGGTAAGGTGGTCATAGAGCACCAGTGACAGCAAGTCAAATGAGATGACTCCAGAAAGGAGCTCTCTCTCTCTCCGCTGTGTCCGCGTAACTTGGCCAGGACAATGCCGTTTGCTCGTGCATGACCAACAGGGATGGTAAATGGGGGGCGACAGTGGCTCAGGAGGTAGAGCAGTCGTCTGGTAATCCGGACGTTCCCCAGTTTGATTGCCTCTCCTCCCGGGCAGCGTGTCGAAGTGTCCTTGAGCAAGACACTTAACCCCTAATTGCTCCCGATGAGCAGGTTGGCACCTTGCATGGTTGCCTCCGCCATCTGTGTGTGTGAATGTGTGAGTGAATGGGTCAAATGTGAGGAACAAATTGTAAAGTGCTTTGGATAAAAGCTGCTATATAAAATGCAGCCATTTATCATTTAAGAGGGATGGCTTGAGTTTTGGTGAGGGAACACACAGGGCACGTGCAACCAGGTTAATCTCCTATAGGCATCAGCCATTGTGTCGTCCTTAGAATGCTCATGCGGATACACAGACAACAGGCGCATAGTGCCCGTTGCCGCGCCCCCCGCTTGAGACAGAAGACAGGATATCTTATCGCCGAATGCCCCGCCGACGCCTTATCTGCTGGGGTATTGGGAAATTACTTTGTTGTTGCTGAGGCAAGAACGTGCCGAGCCACAACAGATACTAACTCTTCCCCCGGCGGAGGCGCTGTCACATAGGCTCTGGGAAGCTGCGGACCTCGCAGGCCTTCATCCCTCCAATCGCAGGAGCTGACACTCACAATGTCTGAGAAGGCTGGTGCGATGAATGTCGCAGCCGGAGGGCCCTGCTTACTCAAACACTCCAGTCGCTTGTGACCACTACCAGTGGGGGGGTGGGGGGGGGTGGAAGTCATCCTCACTGCAGCCCATCTGATGACAGTGTTGAAATCGAACGCCTCGCCAAGAGGAGGAGGCTTGAAAAACATCCCCGAAACCTAGTGGGGGTCAAATTGGGGGCGAGGCCTGAGATGGCCGCCGGGAACTCTGGCGCTTCTCCTGATTCCGCCTCTACGCGCTCTCTCCCCAGCCGGCTTTGCTTTCTCTGCCGGGGTGAAGGTCGGGGCCGGTCAATCTGGCAGGGTGTCTTCGTCATCTGAAAGCTTCGCCCACCGGACTCGTTCTCTGCATCGCTTGCTGCTTTCTCTCCTCTGGTGCATCCCGGCATCATCGTCCTGCCGTGGCTAGCTGATTGTCACTCCCACACCACAGATGAAAGCGTCGGACAGCTTGTCAACGTCACATAGGACAGGCCCTGCGATGACCGTGGCTGACCGTGGTCAGATCCAAATAAAATAAGTAAACAGGCATTATATAGCCATGGGGGGGGGCGTGGCTTACGCAGATGTTAACGCTATCCCGGGATATATGATTGACTGGCTGTAAGGTAGACAAATGCTCCGTGCTGGTTGGGACATTACCCATAGTGCAAGCGTTGAAGCAAGAAGTGCTAAATATAAACTCTGGCACGCTAAAGCGTCCCACCTTCACACCACCGTACACGACCTCAGCCATCCCTCAACCCATGCTTCACTTTAATCCCACCCTGGCCACATAATACAGATCGTGGATCTGCACAAAAAGCACACGTGGTAAGAGCTTGGTGCCCTCTGCCATTACAGCCATCAACAAACCGTAGCAATAACACGTCTACGGCGTGTGGCTCTCGCGGCTGGATTGTGTGTCGTGACTCCTGCGGCTTCTTGGTGTTTGATGAATGTTTGTACTTGTGTTGGTAATGGCGGTGTGGTGTGCGGTGACGTTTCTCCTCTGTGTTTAATTGCTTTTGTGTGTCGTAGGCTACGGGCGAGGAAAACAAATTCCTTCTGGGAGGACAATAAAGAATCGATCTCTCTCCGGGTCTTTCTGTAATAACTCCATGGTATGCAAAGCAGGCGAAGCAGTGGGGCTTATCTGGCTCTGGCCAACCTCCTGAGTGGGACTTCCCACGTGTCTCTGTGACAGATTACAGCGAGGGGAGGATTTACAGCGCTACGCTGCCTCCGCGTTCACAGAAGACTGCCGCTATCTTCAAGGTCACCATCTCGGCTATCGGAGACATCTCTCCCCCCGTACGTGACCACTCCAAGCTGGCTTTAACACATTCAAGTACCGCCCTCCTGCCATAGCTCATCTTTTTAATACTCGCTCTGTGTACTCATTGTCATACGGTGTATAGCAGGAGGTCATGGGTGCTAATGGCAGGCCCTGCATACGGTAGCCATCATCAACCTTTATTTTACCAAGCAAGTACGAACAAATTCTTATTTACAATTTTTACAACAAGATTCAATAGTCAAGAGTTTATTTATCACATACATACCAGGGCATACAGTGAAATGCGGTTGGCCCCTGCCCGCTACGATGGTGCAAGAATACAATAGTAATAATAGTAAATAGTAAATAGTAAATAACAGCCTGGCAAGGGGCAAAATACCTGTGGGAAGGAGGTTTGCGATAGAGAGAAAAAACAAAAAAAAACATTTTGAATATGGACAGGTCAGACAGACAGACACAGAGAGACACTTTGACAAAAACGAGGGAACAGCAGACGGGCTACAT
>NC_140182.1:14197725-14200341 GCF_963971535.1 Notolepis coatsorum
ATGCCATAAAAAATACAGTAGATTACCTTTTATCAAAATACTAACCATTAAATAAAGGTTGTAATCTGGAAATGTATTTGATTTTACTGTATTTGACAGTAAGTATTTGCAACCATTGATGCCAGACATTTACCGTGTTTGGCTATTGTGTCACAAAGTAAATGAACTCCCTTTGAAATGGTGACCGCTGTGTCATTTATGTTTAATGTAGACCTTTTTTTATTTGTATGTCAGCTCTTTGACTGCCAGAGTGGAGTGGACTCAACCTTGATGACTTGGACTCGGACTCGGACTAGGTAATGGGGACTCGACTCTGGCTCTTCTTTGGTGACTCAGACTTGGACTCGGACTCGAACACTGGGGACTCGAGACTCGAGATTTAGTGACTCGACTACAACACTGCTTTGCACAATAAAGTAAAATCGAGCTCTGGACACCCCCAGTCTGTGGACATTTGGAGAAGCCTACTGTACCTCCTACTGTACCTCCTACTGTACCTCCTACTGTACCTCCGTCTGCAAACAGTCAGCGGGGAACCGCTTCAATATTCAACTAATTCAACTTAGTCCAGGAGAGAATTCCAGCTTATCGTGTCCTCATTTATCTATTTATTTATTTATTTATTTATTTATTTATTTATTTATTTATTTATTTATTTATTACATTTATTCAGAAAGGACCCAAAAAGGTACTAAGTTTATGTATAGAGCTGTAGTTTAGGGCATATATATATATATATATTGTCTGAATATACCTGCATATAATCCTTCTATATACCTACTTATATACCTGCATATAACCCATATAACAATAATGCTATAATTTTTTTTTCTTACCGTATAATAAGAATACATACAATTTGTAACACACTTTATATTTGTGACAATCTCAAAGTGCTAAATATATATATATATATATATATATATATATATATATATATATATATATATATATATATATATATATATATATATATATAATACTGTCTGTACATCCTGCACAATGCACATAATCCTTTTACATATCTGTAAGACTATATATCTGTACATATCCCTTACTAGTTACGCTGCTGGCCAGTATGACTTACTACCATACTGCCCTTATTACACTGTACATATTAATAATGCAACTCTGTACATACCGTACTTTTCTATAAGCCGTGGCTTTTTCCCCCATTTTCGACCCTGCGGCTTATATAGCGGTGCGGCTTATATGTGGACAAAACCTGAAAATCGAAATATTGCTTTTTTTACTGCATTGAAATGTTATTTATCTGTTCCCTTATTTGCTAAACTTAATACAACTTGTAAGTTCATTCTTGTTATTTGTCCGACAGTATTGTGTCGCAATGGGAGTCATTCTCTGTAGAGGTGGGAACTTAAAGCTCAATATAAGAACGCCCATGCACCACCACCCACAGAATCGAGAAAGAGCAATCAATCTGTCAATCCGTTCCGTGTGAGGTTCCCGTGTTGAGTCAAATTAAGCCGCAGGCTCCACTCCTTACATATGGTAATTAAACATTAAAACACATGCGGCTTATAGTCCAGTACGGCTTATATATGTACACATCATTCAATTTAGCTGCTGCGGCTTATAGTCCGGTGCGGCTTATAGTGCGAAAAGTACGGTACATCTGATTAGCACTATTACTCAGTAGTACTAATTTACATAATTTATACCCAGTTTAATCACCTGTACATTGTATATTAGCTATTGCACTTTAACTGTTTATGTGCACTGTGGTCAGATGCTTCTTTTTGTTGTACCGTACTACTGTGATGGATTATGACAATCACTTTGAATCTAATGTGATCTAATCTAGTTGTGCACACCCACTGACCTCTGACCTCTGACTGGACTGCTACACCTGAGCCTGTGGCACGCCGCAACACACACACACCCACACGCACACCACACACACACACACACACACACACACACACACACACACACCACACAGCACACACACACACACACACACACCACACACACACACACACACACACACACACACACACACACACACACACACACACACACACACACACACACACACACACACACACACACACACACACACACACACACACACACACACACACACACACACACACACACACACACACACACACACACACACACAACACACACACACACACACACACACACACACACACACACACACACACACACACACACACACACACACACACACACACACACACACACACACACACACACAACACACACACACACACACACACACACACACACACACACACACACAACACACACACACACACACACACACACACACACACACACACACACACACACACACACACACACACACACACCACACACACAACACACCCACACACACACCACACACACACACACACACACACACACACACACACACACACACACACACACACACACACACACACACACACACACACACACACACACACACACACACACACACACACACACACACACACACACACACACACCACACACACACACACACACACACACACACACACACACACACACACACACACACACACACACACACCACACAAAAGCCCGGCCGGCCACCGCTCCTCG
>NC_140182.1:14200541-14220541 GCF_963971535.1 Notolepis coatsorum
CGGACGAGTACACAAACCACACACACACACACACACACACACACACACACACACACACACACACACACACACACACACACACACACACACACACACACACACACACACACACACACACACACACACACACACACACACACACACACACACACACACACACACACACACACACACACACACACACACAACACACACACACACACACACACACACACACACACACACACACACACACACACACACACACACACACACACACACCACACACACACACACACACACACACACACACACAACACACACACACACACACCACACACACACACACACACACACCACACACACACACACCACACACACACACACACACACACACACACACACACACACACACACACACACACACACACACACACCACACACACACACACACACACACACACACACACACACACACACACACACACACACACCACGGGACCACACACACACACACACACACACACACCACACACACACACACACACACACACACACACACACACACACACACACACACACACACACCACACACACACACACACACACACACACACACACACACACACACACACACACACACACACACACACACACACACACACACACACACACACACACACCACACACACACACACACACACACACACACACACACACACACACACACACACACACACACACACACACACACACACACACACAAAAGCCCGGCCGGCCACCGCTCCATCGTATCAAATGGAGGCGATATGTTGTAAATCGGACAGTTCCATTTCCTTCCATGATTCCGAGACGACAGATGAAGCCTGCGAGGGGGGCCTTGTGTTGATATCTCACTAACGCCCCCCCCCCCACCCCAACCCCCCCCCCCCCCCACCTTCTCACATGAAATAAGAGGCCATTGACGGACAGCGCTGCCGAGAGGTAATCGATGAGGGAAAAAAGCATCCGCAATAATCACTCCCACAAGAGAGAGACTCTGAGACTCTGAGGCTCTGATGGAAAAGATCCCAATCAAGTGGCTGCGTTTTCTGGGCAACTTTGATGGAGTTTCCAGCCACGGATCCGGAAGTGTTGACGGGGGGGATGCATTTGATAAGCCTCCTCCTGAACCCACTTAACCCTCCCCCCTCTTCATCCCCTCTTAACCCCCCCCCCCCCCCCCCCCCTCTTCATTCCCTCTTAACCCCCCCCCCCCCCCCCCACCCCCCCCCCCCTCGTCCACACAGACCCCGGCTGATCAATCTCCTCCACCGGACTAATTTGGGAGAGAGGAGTAGCTCGGAGGAGAGGTGGGTGGATGAAGCGGTCGGTGATGGAGGCAGGGTTGGGCGGGGGGCGGGCGCGGGGGGGGGGATTTCCTGCGTTCTGTGGATGATTGAAACACTTCCCGTCATCAGCTCCACGACGGCATTGACGATTTTTTTGTTTTTCACTGCCCCTTGTAACCTATTTGAGAAAGTAAAATGTATACATTGTTTACAGCTTGTTATTATGCTTTTGTTTTCTTTTTTGTGGCCATCTTGGTCTATATAGGATCACTTACCGTGTATGTGTCTTGTAAGCCCATATATGGGATGGGCATACATCTGTATGTAAGACACAAAAATAAAAAATATCATCATCATCACCAATGAATGAAAATGTCATCCTTGTGTTATATTGCGACATCCGCATTCACGCGCTGTACTTTTTCTTTTCTTTTCAAAACGTCAATATGAAGGGCAATTAATTCAACAATGCACCGATGAGGAGGAGGAGGCGGACGTCTATTTATTTCCTCCGCATCCCCCTCACTTTCTGTGATTGATGCCCAGTTGCCATAAATCCTATAACGTTCCTTCCCGAATCCTAGACCCCGGGGGGGGCATCGTTGAACCGCGGGATTATCCGATCCTTATCCTGCCGGCGATAATGGGAGCGGTGTTTACACATCAACTCTTCGGGGGGGGGGGTGACTACTGGGCCAAAGTCGCGGGTTACAAACCCGCCAGATCCCATTACATCATGTTCCCCGCCCCCCCCCCCCCCCCCCCCGAACTTCATGGAGTTTCTATCTATCTCTTCCCCGGTGTGGGCGAGCGGGCTGAACCGGGGCCGACCCACAAGCTTTCCATCTTGCCATCCATCCCCCGACGGCGTCCCGCGGTCCCTCTCATCTTCATCTTCATCCGTCCACACAGGTCCCTCTCATCTTCATCTTCATCACATCTTTATCAGTCCGGGGCCAGATGGACACCGGGAGATTTCCCACTATACTCATCCACTATCAAACCCGGAGGTGCATTGTGGGAACCCCGAGGGGAGCATCAGAGGTCTCGCAGGGAGCCGATGCATGCGGGATGGGGATGGGGGTGGTGGGGTTGGGGGGTCGCTTCCTGTTTCGGCGGGGGATGCGAGGCCTAGCCCCCCCCCCCCCCCCCCCGATAGCGCCACGAGGGATGTGAGGGGTAGTGCCGTAGCCATGGCAACGGGCTGACCCTCCGCGGCCCGTGTCGCTACGGGGCATTTCTATTAGATTCCCCCGCCTCTGGGCTCTCGGGCCCTGGGAGCCGGCTGAGTCACCGCGCTGGACCCTGTGCTGCTAACACACATCATCCCGTCCTGCTAATCCACCGGCCCCTGATTAGATCATGTCTCGGGAAGGAGGGAGGGGCCGCTCTAAATCTCAAACATCATGAACCGAAGAGCCGCAGCATACCTCCGTTTTGACAGTCGGTGTGCGCCGTGTTTTCAGTTGTGAAAGCGGCCCGAATCACTGGACTACTGTGTATCACCAGAACGCAGCCTCTAGGGGAGAACGGGGATGGTTTTCACACGGGAAGGTTGTCACAGTCATTATATTTCACTACCAAAAGGCACTTTCTCCCATATTTGATAGGTCATTTCCTCTTTGTTGCAATATGTTGGAAAATGAGAGGGATACACATTTCAAGCCAACATCTTAAGCTTCAATTTAATGTAGGAATGACTATTGAAAGATGTTTTGATGATGAGCAATTCACACTAGAGTAAAAAGTGTGACAACCATCCCAGAATCTCCCCGACTGTCTTTAACTATGAATGAACACAATTACCCCAACTTACCATCTTCAGATAATAAAGTTGGAAAAGATTTCAGTTCCTCTGAAAACGTCCAACGGACTTATGCACTTGAACAATAATAATACCTCCATCATGTGTTTGGAGTTGGAGTGCAGCCAGATCCAATTGACAATTCACTTGCGAGTGTGAATGTGATATATCTATAGCAGCGGTTCTCAAACTACGGGTTGCGACCCAAAATGGGGTTGTGGGTAGGTGACAGTGCATTGCGCATTATTGGCAAGTAAAGAAAAATGTGTTCTATGTTCTGGCAACATATTTTGGCTAAATATGCCTCGTTTTATAAAATGTGTATTGATAACATAGTGCTGTAATAAAAATGTCTAATAAATATGCATGATGTATTTTATTTTCTCGACGTGTGGTTATTTTGATATTCCTTAAATCCACGTTGAAATTACGCGATACATTAAAAGTGTGGGGTTGTCAAAAATAATGTCCTAAATAAAATGGGGTCGTGGTATAAAAAAAGTTTGAGAACCCCTGATCTATAGGAACGCACTCTCTGGCTCGTCATATGGTTCTTCATCCGAACGTGTTACATTTTGAACGGTGCCAAACTGGAGGGTTTTGTGTACACTTCAGTCGCACCTCTTCGCGCATAGTTTGGACGTATTCATCAGTTTTTAAATAGTGGCCGGATAAAACAGCAGAGGAAACACGCTCTCCTTCTAATGTGTAACAACGTTTCACCATGCGAGGGAGATGTTTTCCTACATCAACACATTCTACTTCATTCTACTTCGTTCTACTTCATTCTACTACAGTCTACTTCGTTCTACTTCGTTCTACTACAGTCTACTTCGTTCTACTTCATTCTACTTCATTCTACTACTCTCTGAAGCAACTTCTTTGACCTTTCGGGGCGCATGCATGATGGTCGTCAGAAAATCCATGCCGATTTGGCAAATATAGCCCAAACCATAACGGTATTTGATGATTAATAATTGTAGGGTTACTTAACTATACACTCTCAAGAGTGACCTTTTTGAAATGTTAGTGGTCTAAATGTAGCGTGTTGCCACGGAAACAGAGAGTTCTTAGATTGCCTCCTTTAGAACTGACCACACAGGAATCGATGTGGTGAGACAGGCTGACGGTCCGAATGACGGACTCTGTTTTGAAATGGAATGGAAAGGAGATTTCTAGGAGGATGATTGTCGACGTGGACCGTACCTAACTTGGCGCAATGGAACATGAGAAGGAGTACGTTATAAATAACAGTTGTAACAGTGGTTCGGTTGTATTGTCCTGTAGATCATCATCGTTCATATTTTTATTATTACCCCGCTTTATCGAATACCAATTTTTTCTTTTTCATATATTTTTATTACATTTTTGGATGAAAGGCACAGGTACAGGCATACAATGCACATAAAACATAATTTAAATGATTTCCCAAGTACAAGCATTGGCTTGCCCCTTGCCTCATTAAAAAAAATCCTACCCCCAAACCCCTGCACCAACCACCGTTGACAAAAAAATATATAATATTATTACATGGCGTTTTAACATTCGCCGAAATGCTTGATTGTGATTGGTCAATAGCCCCTGACAGCGGTGAATTATTTTTCGATAACCACCGGTGGTTATTGTTTTTCGCAGCTGGAGCAATCAAGCCCACTGACACACACTGTTTCAGTAAAATCAGACACACCTGCCGGCTGCCGGCGATAATAATAATCACTTTATTTGGGCTGACAGAGCCACAGAACAACTGCGTCTGCATTTGATCTCGTCTTGTCGATGGTGTAAAATGAATTAGGTATATTGTTAGTAAGTTAGCCATGTAATAAGCGGGATAATGTATAGCTTAGCTATACTCTGTCATTGTCGCAAAATAATTGACCTTCACTGACGTTTAAAACACCTCGGCGAGGCGCCTCGGTGTTCTAAACTCTGTGTCGGTCAATTATTTTGCGACAATGACCTCGTAGCTATACATTATCCCTTACATAATAATCCCCCCCAACCCACCCCGTCATAGGCCTGAAAAGAAAAAGAAATTAGCAAAGATTTCAACAAAGACCAAAAAGAAAAAAAAGGGGATTATACAGATATAATTAGTTATGTCATGCTAGTTATATAGTAGAGGTCCTAACTTGATAGATAATATGGTTCCAGCTATCTATTGTTTGATATTGTTTGTTACAACATCAGCTAATAACTGTTTCCAGTGAGCAGATAATGTGGAGCTTGCCATTGCAGTGCCAACATTTTCTTTGCAGCGGTATACTTCCTGCCAGCCAAAATCGTCTCTGAACAATACTTAAAGTTAAGTTTATTTACTTTGTGACACAATAGCCAAACAAATGCACTAGCCATCAATATCTTATGCCAAATGATTAGGGCCTATTACAAAAGTAAAACTGTATTCATCAATTAACAAGTCCGAGTCCTCGTCTGCACCTTCCGAGTCCGAATGCAGTCAGCGCTTGAGTCCAGGTCCAAGTCCGAGTCATCAGTGCTCAAGTCCAAGTCGAGTCACGAGTCATGAAAATCAGTCCAGGACTCGAGTACTACAACACTGTACACTTGGTATGTGATCTTGTACTGTTGTACCTATGAAGGTACAATAGTTCTGCTAGTCTTTCATAGATATAGGCTAGCAGGGTCTGCGTTTATAGAGGCTATATTCTGCTACAGTATATACCCACAGAGTGCTTTAGCTAAATGACGTGCTGACAAGAGTCGTCACTGGCACCTGTCAAAGGCAGTTCTGCTGGGCTATTTATGACCGAAATCGTTTCAAAATAATATGTCATGTCAAAAAGATTAATGTCATTGGTAAGTAGCCTTGTAATAAGTGGGCTGATTTACGGCGAGCCAGTCATTATTGCAAAATAAGCCTCTTTCGATCTGAGACCCTCTGCTTCACGGCAGGATTGAATCACACTGTCAGGGATTATTATACCATAATGACTATAATTGCTGTACAGTGTCCCTTACACTGACATTGATATTATGCTAATAACTGTTAGTTCTGATCGACCAATCTCCATGCACTGTGCGTTTACCGTAAACTGTAAATGTATCAGCGTTTGTTTGAAATATTAGATCAGTATTTCGCTGACTATTCGCTTTGCTCACTGTTTCCTAGAACCATTTGACAGTTTCAAGAGTATATTTGCATGCAAAGCTGAATTTATACATATCATCATGTAATGTAATGTAGTTGACCTGAAAAATTAAAACTAGGCTAATACCAAACTGTTTAAAAGCAATGTCCAACTCTAGCACCCACTACACTGGATCAGCATGACCTCTGACCTCGCATCACGGCCATGTTGATATACAACATGCAGTACCCCCCTTTTGTGTGATCATGCTTAATTATTGCTTAATTATGCCATAAGACAGCATACATACAGCATACAGATTTGCAAGACGTGAGTTGAAAGAAAAGATAAAACAAAAAGAAAATCAAATACAGATACATTAAGCCTTTCTTCATTGTTATATATATAAAGGTATGTTTTGAGGAGTTGTTTAAATTGATTTGTCTAACCTCTAATAACACACGGGTTACAAAGATCACTGTCTTTCAACACGTGAGGCAGCTTAAAGGGATTTACTCACATCTATTTGATCACTTTTATTTGCCTGTATTCTCTGTCACTTATGAGTGTACAATAAGGGTACGTTACTAATGATGTGCATGGTAAAGTATTTATTTATATATTATTAAATAGTTTATAATAATGGTGTCATGTTGTAAATGTAAAGTTGAAAACATTAGGTAACAATTAATACATGTTAAGCATGCTTAGCATTCCTTAACCATAATTATCCATTACCTAATGCTCTTTGTGACCCTTATTGTAAAGCTGAAAGCATGAATCCCATATGTAACACTTCATGAATGCATACGAGTGCTGAATAAGCATTATTTAACCATAATTGAAGAATCCTATTGATTTTGGTGACCCCATGACCTATCCTCTTCTAGCGCCATCATCAGGAGAGCATCTCTTAAGCCTGTAGGTCCCCCTTCAGGGGGACCCTGCTTTTCTTTATCATAAATTGATCAATAGAGACCGTATTAGATCCCCAATTATCATATAATGGGGTATCATTGGAAAGCCACACTCATTGGCTACAACCCTGTCCAAAAATGTTCGAGATCGCCAAATGATTGACGGAGCTAGAGCCTCACATATCCTTTGGATGTTAAGAGGTTCTGTTTTTTTATAAAAAAAAATTTAGCCAAGAGTAAATACCATAACCCTATCAAAACAGTAGTCAAAGTGTATATTTTCATTTTTACCGATGTTTTATACGATTTACCGAAAATAAGAATTTATCGAAAAAATTCTAATTATATCTATTTTATCGTAAAACCGCAAGGACATGACTAAATTCAGATTCAACCCTCCCATTGGAAAGAGTAGCCTTTTCCCTATCGATAGATGTATGATTTGGCCATAATAAGGTCAAGGTCAAGTTCAAGGTCAAATATGAATTTATAATTAAAATC
The DNA here is from genome assembly GCF_963971535.1 of Notolepis coatsorum. Classification (NCBI taxonomy): domain Eukaryota; kingdom Metazoa; phylum Chordata; class Actinopteri; order Aulopiformes; family Paralepididae; genus Notolepis; species Notolepis coatsorum. Next base: position 14,208,163 of record NC_140182.1, read on the forward strand.
GATTATCATTTATTACTGTATCTACAAATCCTTCTGTTTAATCATCTTCCCTTTATTCATTTGCTTAGATTTTTTTTTACACTTGATCTCAAGAAGGTGCTGAATGAGCTCAGTGAGCGAGCTCGGCTTGCTCACAATTGTAACATGGTGTTATTCACCGGCACAGATCAGGGCCGCGGGAAGTCCGCGGGAAGTGGGGGTGCTGAGATATTGATCGTTTTTTATTAGATATTTTTTTAATTTTATATATTTTTTTAATAAAATATATATATTATATAATTATACTTGTAGTTGTATTGTCTGCGAGACATCGCCACCACGCAACAAGTCAAAATGCTCACTATCTGCAAACAGCTCCACTGTCTGTGTGTATACTCTGCTTTGGTCAAATCACATTCAGCGTGGGTGGGGCCTGAGAGTGCTGGGGCTGACGTTCTGCAGATGGTTACTATTGAGTCAGAGCGTTCAACAGGGTCTGAAACGTGTTATGAGGGGGTGCTGAGATAAGTGATATAATAATAACGTCATACACTCTCGTTCACTAGAGACCGCGCTCTCACACTCAGCTCTGCGGAGCGTGCGAGACAAACATGTAACCGTTTTGATGCACATATCACAGCCCAGCTTACCCCACCTGTTGCGCCTTCCCTCTGCAATTCGTTCCCCGCATACTGTACATGATCGCCGACATGCAAAAGGTCTTCGACCACCCTCCCGGGGGCTCGGATAATTCTGCTGGCTTGCACGCCAGGGAAACCGCAGATATATATTCCCTTACTGCGAATTCAGCGTCCCAAAACTATTCCAAGCTGCGTCTATTTTTTTTACCAACGGATTTCCAGTTCCGCGTTGACGCTTCCAGGCCGCGTCTATTCGAATCCCAACCGGTTCATGCGTCGGCTACACGCTGTTAACAACACTGCATTATCGAGACAGCGCCCCTATGACGATCTGGCAATGAATTCCAAGAGTAGGGTAAATCTGCAGTGCCGCTCCGCTCTGTGACATTGAGTAGCCTCGGTTACAATGGAATAAATAAAGCCAAAACAACCTTGCATTTGCAGTTACACTCCCCGCCAGCAGGGGGTGCTGCAGCCCCCGCCGCACCCCCAGTTGCCGCGTCCCTGGCACAGATGCAAAAATAAATCATAATTTATAGTTTTCATTACAATTTACTCAAGCCTAGTAACAGACACAATATTTCTGACACTGGAAATACATACCTCCAGGTCCCTAGATGTTCCTAGATACCAAGAACATGCAAATTGGCCTTGTAGAAGTGGAGCAATCTTCCATTTACTTAGGCATGTACATTTAGGCGGAATTTCTGAAAATAGCGCTACAGCTTAGTTGTACAGTCACAACATTTGCTGTGAACATACATGACCCCTACAGCAACAGCTGTGACTGTACAGCTACAAGAATGATTTAGAAACATACTCATGTGCTTCCACTGTACTTTGAGTGATGGCATTTGGCTTAAGAGAAGCAACACCGGGTGCCATGACTAATTATAGAAAAAAAAAGAACACAGTAACTGGAAATTGATATTTGCTTGAATCAACTGTCCTATTTAAATATACTGTAAATATACATTATTTTCAATAGGGTGGGGGTATCTTTTCAAGCCTGTATGAACCTGTATGTCTTATATTGGCCATATTTATTGTAATGTATAATATAAATGATAGGGCACCTTTGATTACACGGTTTACTTTATCCTATTCTTATATTCAGAATTAATTATATTGTTTACACTGCTTATCTACTTATATTTTTATCTTTACCCCCCCCCCCCCCCTCCCCCACCCTGCTGCTATGACACCTGCATTTATCTTAAGCGGGTCCTGTCTTGGTCACAGGTCACAAGTCAACTAGGCAAATAGCAGTAGAAAAGAGTAGAGCACTAGAAACTACATGCTTTGTCAAACACATTTATAATTTTTTTTAATAAGCAATTAGCTGAGATATTATGTACATTTAGAGCACCGGATTTGACAGCAGGCCAACAAAATGGCAGTCATGGTTTTGAATTGTCCATCTGTTTCTGGCCCACCATCTTGTTTACGGCAACCAAAAAGACCTGACCCCTTCTACACAGAGTCCTTAGTTACCATGGCGATCACTGCCAGCAGAGATCGTTATTTATTTTAAACATCTTTAAAACTCACATTTCACCTAACCAAAATTATTATAATTTTACTGAACATAAAATAACAACACATTTTAAATATGTTCTCTTGACATGTTTGTTTCGTAGCAAGTAGTTTAGTTGTTGCCGATATATTTAGTGTTACAGATGTATCCGTTCAACACCCCTGCTGTGCTCCATCTCCTATATATATAATATCATATCCTATCACATCACACAACATACCATATAATAGAATAGAATATAACATTAGACATAGACAACAATAGACATATATGGATCTCAGGGAATGTATTTCCAGTGTCAGAAATACTGTGTCTGTTACTAGGCTTGAGTAAATTGTAATGAACCAAATGAGAATATCAATAAAAAAAAATTCTCTTTAAGTAATAATAATAATAACTTTATTTGTATAGCACTTTTCATACAGAGGTTGCAGTTCAAAGTGCTTCACAACAGTAAAAAATATAGGCATGAGCAAGCATAGCAAGGTATGGTAAATCACAGTGTTTCACATTAGGATCTAGGATCCCAATAGGCTGTTTACAGTTTCATTCAGTAATACAAATAATAAAATAGTTTAAAATGATTAAGTTTAAAAATAGTCTAAAAATTATAAAATAGAACGAACGTACAACAACAGTAAAAAATACAGGCATAAGCGAGCATAAAGTAAGGGATAATGTATAGCTAAAATAATTGACCGACACGGTGTTCTAAACGCAGTGAAGGTCAATTATTTTGTGACAATGACCGAGTATAGCTATACATTATCCTGCTTATTACATGGCTAATTTACTAACAATATACCTAATTAATTTTACACCATCGACAAGACGAGATCAAATGCAGACGCAGTTGTTCTGTGGCTCCGCTGTCATCGCCGGCAGCCGGCAGGTGTGTGGTCTGATTACCATGAGTGCAGCTGTGCATATGCTGAGCTTAGCTTTCGTGACTGCGACCAAAATGCTTGATTGTGATTGGTCAATAGCGCTCTGTTACCCGTATCAGCGACATTATTGCGCGTTGCCCCTAGCAGCGGTGAATTATCGAGAAATAATTGACCGCTGCTAGGGGCAACCGTGCGCTATTGACCAATCACAATCAAGCATTTTGGCTAATGTTAAAACGCCATGTAATAATATAATATAAAACAGACAGAATGTGAGGCGCACCAGTGTTAGTCCTATCCTCTCTAGCCTCATTCATCACTGAATCAGTAACATGGCCACTGGGACTTTATAGTTTTGTGTTAATAAGTGCCCTTTTGCAGGCTTTTCCCCGCTGCCCTGAGAGAGCTCGTTAGTGTAACGAGGTTGAAACCTTGCAACGGTCGCCCCGTTGTGTAAACCCACAACCTGAGTTAAATACCCCCCTCACCGCGCCACCTGCATCTGAGTTAAATACGCCCCCCCCCCCTCACCCTGCCACCTGCACCTGAGTTAAATACCCCCCCACCCAGGGACCGAAACTAAAGCCCGCCGCCCGCCAGGGGCGGTCAGTTTTTACCTTTGGCGCTTGACACTTAGAGGGCTGCCCGCCGTGTGGCGTGTAGACGTGTAGTTCATAACGATACTCTTATTTTGATTGTGCGAGTACAGATTATAGCCGCTCTCGTCTTTTTTTTCTCCGCCGCGAGAACGTTAAAAAACTACAAGTCCCACATTGCACTCAAGTCAACGGTCCAATCACAGTAGAGTGACGTGACTGGTTTCATGAGAAAGAAAGCAAATGACCAATCGGAAGCTCTCATTTGGCTTGTTTACTTCCTGAAATGCTACCATTGCGATATGCGGGCTGAGCTACCGTTACGGTTTAAACAATGACCCAGTCAACTATTCACTTTTTGTTTAATACATGACGAGGCATTGTCTAACAGTATCTAGCTGGCTAGCTACTGATAGCTGCTGATATCAACAAATGCTCCAGCAATAGTCGACTCGAGTGCATAATACCTCCGTTCCCTCGTTAGCTAGCTTAGCTAGCTCACGTTAGATCTTATCTGTCCCAGTAAACTAAATTGTCTTAACGTTATCTACCGGGCTAGCAGTAGCTACAGATAGCTCCTGATATCAATGTTTTATAACATTGATTGCATGCGTATTCTAGCTGAGGGCATGTTGAATGTGATTTGACAAAAGAACCGTAACGTTAAAAATAGGGTCCAGCTGCATCGCCGGAGAATCCTTGCATGCTGAATGTAGGGTCTAGCTGAATATAGGGTCTAGCTGCAGGGCCGGAGAATCCTTGCTGGAGCTGGAGGCTACTCAAGTATACACACAGACAGTGGAGCTGTTTGCAGATAGCAAGCATTTTGACTTATTGCGTGGTGGCGATGTCTCGCAGATAATACAACTACAAGTATGATTATATAATATATATTTTATTTCAATTTTTTTTTTATATAAAATATATATATTTTTTTTTTTATCAAAAAAATTTTGGCAGGTAAGAAATATGCTTGGCGGGTAGACTCTTCCCATCTACCCGCCACTGGCCGGTGAGTCAAAAAGTAAATTTCGCTCCCTGCCCCCACCTCACCTCGCCACCTGCATCTGAGTTAAATACCCCCCCCCCCTCACCTCGCCACCTGCATCTGAGTTAAATACCCCCCCCCCCACCTCGCCACCTGCATCTGAGTTAAATACCCCCCCCCTCACCTCGCCACCTGCATCTGAGTTAAATACCCCCCCCACCTCGGCACCTGCATCTGAGTTAAATACCCCCCCCCTCACCTCGCCACCTGCATCAGAGTTATACCCCCCCCCCCTCACCTCCCCACCTGCATCTGAGTTAAATACCTCCCCCCCACCTCCCCACCTGCATCTGAGTTAAATACCCCCCCCCCCCCACCTGCATCTGAGTTAAATACCCCCCTCCCCCACCTCGCCACCTGCATCTGAGTTAAATACCCCCCCCCCCTCACCTCACCACCTGCCTCTGAGTTAAATACCCCCCCCCCCCCACCTCGCCACCTGCATCTGAGTTAAATACCCCCCCCCCCACCTCGCCACCTGCATCTGAGTTAAATACCCCCCCCCACCTCGCCACCTGCATCTGAGTTAAATACCCCCCCCCCCACCCCACCTCGCCACCTGCATCGGAGTTAAATACCCCCCCCCCCCACCTCACCACCTGCATCTGAGTTAAATACCCCCCCCCCCACCTCACCACCTGCATCTGAGTTAAATACCCCCCCCCCCACCCCACCTCGCCACCTGCATCGGAGTTAAATACCCCCCCTCCTCACCTCACCACCTGCATCTGAGTTAAATACCCCCCCCCCCACCTCACCACCTGCATCTGAGTTAAATACCCCCCTCCTCACATCGCCACCTGCATCTGAGTTAAATACCCCCCCCCCCCACCTCGCCACCTGCATCTGAGTTAAATACCCCCCCCCCCACATCGCCACCTGCATCTGAGTTAAATACCCCCCCCACATCGCCACCTGCATCTGAGTTAAATACCCCCCCCCCCACCTCGCCACCTGCATCTGAGTTAAATACCCCCCCCCCCCACCTCGCCACCTGCATCCGAGTTAAATACCCCCCCCCACATCACCACCTCCATCTGAGTTAAATACCCCCCCCCCACACCTCGCCACCTGCATCTGAGTTAAATACCCCCCCCCCTCACCTCGCCACCTGCATCTGAGTTAAATACCCCCCCCACCTCGCCACCTGCATCTGAGTTAAATACCCCCCCCCCCCCACCTCACCACCTGCATCTGAGTTAAATACCCCCCCCCACCTCACCACCTGCATCTGAGTTAAATACCCCCCCCCCTCACCTCGCCACCTGCATCTGAGTTAAATACCCCCCCCCCCACCTCACCACCTGCATCTGAGTTAAATACCCCCCCCCCCCACCTCGCCACCTGCATCTGAGTTAAATACCCCCCCCCCTCACCTCGCCACCTGCATCTGAGTTAAATACCCCCCCCCCCCTCACCTCGCCACCTGCATCTGAGTTAAATACCCCCCCCCCACCTCACCACCTGCATCTGAGTTAAATACACCCCCCCCACCTCACCACCTGCATCTGAGTTAAGTACCCCTCCCCCCTCACCCCGCCACCTCCATCTGAGTTAAATACCCCCCCCCCCCACCTCGCCACCTGCATCTGAGTTAAATACCCCCCCCCCACCTCACCACCTGCATCTGAGTTAAATACCCCCCCCCCACCTCACCACCTGCATCTGAGTTAAATACCCCCCCCCCACCTCACCACCTGCATCTGAGTTAAATACCCCCCCCCCCCACCTCGCCACCTGCATCTGAGTTAAATACCCCCCCCCCACCTCACCACCTGCATCTGAGTTAAATACCCCCCCCCCTCACCTCACCACCTGCATCTGAGTTAAATACCCCCCCTCACCTCGCCACCTGCATCTGAGTTAAATACCCCCCCCCCACCTCGCCACCTGCATCTGAGTTACGTACCCCCCCCCTCACCTCACCACCTGCATCTGAGTTAAATACCCCCCCCCCCACCTCGCCACCTGCATCTGAGTTAAATACCCCCCCCCTCACCTCGCCACCTGCATCTGAGTTAAATACCCCCCCCCCCCCCCCCCCCCCCCCGCCACCTGCATCGGATCTTTCTCAGGTGGCGGAATGGATAAGACCGTGATGGAAAAATGTATTGAAATTGATTGATTGATTGATTGATTGAAAACCTTTATTTATCCCCGAGGGGAGATTAGGTGATTAGGCACAGCACCAACAGCCATTTAAAACAATTAATACAATTAATTAATACGTGTTCAAACAAAGACAGACGTAATATGTAGGGCTAAAAAAAAAAACTAAAATAGAGCTAATAAGTGGTGAAGGGAAAGAAAAGAGTCTATTCAGGTTGTTATTACAGTCCACAAATCAGATCCTCCAGTCCACGGCAGTTAGCCCGTCCCGGCCCCCTGCCTGGTTGTGGAGCCTGATTACCAGATTGATGTGGTGTCTAACAAACGCATGGTCGCATGGTGCTGGTGAGCGGAGGAGGGTTGGCGGTTCGAGGCTGTCGTCGGAGGACATGGTGCCGAGCTCAAAGTGCCGGCTGCCGGTATACTGTACCAAGTGACCACCGTTACACGTGCAATGACACCGGCGGGTCAGCCGGTCCAAACACTGGGTGATAAATTGCAACTGTCATCGTCCAGCCGCCGATGACAGTTGTGACAGCACAGTCAATCATTCAGCTCCACCACCAGTGTCCCTATCATTCAGCGGCAGCACCAGAGTGCCTATCGCGCTGTAACACAATACATCAGAGGTCTAGAGACTTCAAGACTTCAGAAAAGTTGAAGTGTACTGACCCAAACTTCAGCTATACCATTGAAATGACCCATTTCTCTTCCTCACATAAAGTTTGTATAAGAGCATACCTTGCCGTTAAAAAGCTGTTAGTGTCATCCTTGCTTCAGTGTCATTTTGACTACGCGAGCGCAGCATGGCACAGTGGTCTGACGACTAAATACAAAAATGTACTTCAGGTGATGCAAAACAACACTATTCGGTACATACTAGGTGTGCCTCCCAGAACGCATGTAGGAAGTGCCGAATTCATAAAGGTGGGACTGCTACCGGTGCACCTCAGGGTTGAACAGATGAAACTGAACCACATACATCAACATACAGATGAATCTTTTCAGAATCAGGTCCCTTCTGCCACTCCTATGTCACTCCGATGTCACTTTAGAACTAGCACTAGGTGTTAATTTTCTGCAGTAAACAAAGCGAGGGTACTTAACTTAAGTGCTTAGGTTAATTTTCTGCAGTAAACAAAGCGAGGGTACTTAACTTAAGTGCTTCCCCAGGGAGGGGGTCGGGGGCTACTGCCCTCAGACCCCCAAGATAATTTTTATATGGGCAGTCTGACTTGGGCTACTGTACCATATATTAGTGTTGCAATGCATGATAAATAAACAGTGAAAAAAGCTATGAAATTGGATGGGGCTGGGACATTTGGGACGAATAAAAATGGTAAATGGTACAGCCCCAAGCTATCTGAAGTATCAGATCCATATGGTCCACATGCAGCATGGACACTTATACCAGGGCCAGTGTTCGCTCTTGTAAGGTGCCGCGGGTCAAGTCTGTGGCTCAGAGCACATTTTTCTCAACCGGGATCTCAACGTGGAACAGCCTTCCACTTAGGATAAAACTGTCACGATCTAGAGGAATATTTAAAGGTCAGGTTCGCTCATATCTCTGGGGGTAAAGTGGCCGGATAGCTGTCAGGTCATACTTGGATTATTGTTTTAATGATGGTATAAGAAATGCGCTATTTTATGGCATTTGGTCAGGATGTTATTGACTTGTTTTTAGATATGTAGAATATGGATTTGTTGTATTGGACCTTTGCTCTTTGTGTTGTTTTATATGTTATTTGTGTTATATGTCCTTTGATCAGAACATCGGGGACCACGCTGGAAATAAGTGTTGTCACCTTTGCATGTCATCCCTTGGATTTGTTGTGTCTTTGGATCCATAAATAAAATCAATCAATCAATCAACCTCCGTGTTGTTCAGTGGTAATTGTAATATAGGACGTGTGTTAAGGTGCTCATTATAAACAGGGTAATCGCTTCCGTTCTGTAGCCTGATGAACAACAAAGACAAATAATACAATCTTGTAACTGAGACTTATTAATGGACTGATCATATAAAAACTTCCAGAAACATAATTGCTATAACTGTGTGTTAAATGACCCATTGCCAATCTCACAGAGAAAACCAATCTGCAGTAAACACAAAAAAAACCGAGCAAAGGTTTTTTTTATCAAATAGTCTGAAAAGTAGTAACAGAAAGGCAGCAGGCAATAATCTCCTGAAATATTATGGATATAAAATAACGACTGGCTTAAATATAGTTTAGACTCCCGCTCTCCAACATCAGCCCCTGCATTGAGAGAGAGAGAGAGAGAGAGAGAGAGAGAGAGAGAGAGAGAGAGAGAGAGAGAGAGAGAGAGAGAGAGAGAGAGAGAGAGAGAGAGAGAGAGAGAGAGAGAGAGAGAGAGAGAGAGAGAGAGAGCGGGGAAATAACCTTAATGTAGCCATAAAAAAACAGGACACATTATGAATCTTACTGCCTGTAGGTCAAACGGGAAATGGATTCATTCCAAATCCAGTTCCAAATTTATATCTGTTTCCGGTCATTGATATGCAAAGCACACAAGGACTTTCTCAAGGCACCTCATAATTTACCTGTCCCTGTGGCATGGGGAGCCAAATCCCACTCCGAGTGTGTGTGTGTGTGTGCCCGTGCGCATGAGCATGTGTGTGTGTGTGTGTGTGTGTGTGTGTGTGTGTGTCCGTGGATGTGAGTGTGTGTATGCGTGTCTGTATGTGTGTGCGCATGTGTGTGTGTGTGTGTGTATGTGTGTGTGTGTGTGAGCATGTGTGTGTGTGTGTATGTGTGTGTGTGTGTGTGTGTGAGCATGTGTGTGTGTGTGTGTGTGTGTGTGTGTGTGTGTGTGTGTGTGTGTGTCCGTGCGCGTGAGCATGTGTGTGTGTGTGTGTGTCTGTGGACGTGAGTGTGTGTGTGCGTGTGTGTGTGTGTCCGTGTGTGTGTGTGTCCGTGTGCGTGAGAGTGTGTGTTCGTGTGTGTGTGTGTGTGTGTGTGTGTGTGTGTGTGTGTGTGTGTGTGTGTGTGTGTGTGTGTGTGTGTGTGTGTGTGTGTGTGTGTGTGTGTGTGTGTGTGTGTGTGTGTGTGTGTGTGTGTGTGTGTGTACAGTATGGGGGGCGGGGGATGGAGGGACGGTTGAAGATGAAAGGAAGGATGATAACCATGTCCTCGTCCGCGTGACGTGTACTTCCGCCCGGTTTCCAGGGCGACTGACGGCAGGTGATCCTGTGAATTGGTATTTGAAGCGGATGGGGGGGGGGGGCGGTGTGTGCCAGGATTCTGGATGCCTGAGCATGCAGCGTGTGTGTGTGTGTGTGTGTGTGTGTGTGTGTGTGTGTGTGTGTGTGTGTGTGTGTGTGTGTGTGTGTGTGTGTGTGTGTGTGTGTGTGTGTGTGTGTGTGTGTGTGTGTCTATGTGTTTGTGGGCAAGAAAGAGAGAGAGAATGGATGAATGCATTATAGGGAAGAAAGGGTCTGTTGCTAGAGTGTGTGTGTGTGTGTGTGTGTGTGTGTGTGTGTGTGTGTGTGTGTGTGTGTGTGTGTGTGTGTGTGTGTGTGTGTGTAAGTGTGTGTGTGTGTGTGCAGTGTATGTGTTGTGTGTGTGTGAAGTGTATGTGTTTGTGTTGTGTGTGTGTGCAGTGTGTGTGTGTGCAGTGTGTGCGTGTGCAGTGTGTGTGTGTGTGTGTGTGTGTGTGTGTGTATTTGTGTGCGTGGGCAAGAGAGAAAGAGAATGGATGAATGAATTATAGTGAAGAAAGGGTCTGTTGCTAGTGTGTGTGGTTGTGTGTGTGTGTGTGTGATTTGAGTGTTTCTGTGTTTGTGCAATATACTGTTTGTGTGTGTATGTGATGCGTGTGCATTTCTGTGGATGTGTGCAATGTGTCTGTGTGTCTGTGTACGTGTGTGCGCAGTGTACAGTATGTGTGTGTCTGTGTTTGTGCAGTGTGTGTGTATGTGTGCGCAGTGCATGTGTGTGTCTGTGTTTGTGCAGTGTGTGTGTAGTGTATGTGTGCGTGTGTGCAGTGTATGTGCAGTGTATGTGTGTGTGTGTGCAGTGTGTGTATATATATATACAGTATATATATATATATATATATATATATATATATATATATATATATATATATATATATATATATATATATATATATGTGTGCGTGTGTGTGCAGTGTATGTGTGTGTGTGTATGCATTGTATGTGTGTCTGTGTGCAGTGCCTGTATGTGTGTGCAGTGTATATGTGTGTCTCTGTGTGTGTGTGCATGCAGTGTGTGTGTGTGCATGCAGTGTGTGTGTGACCGCGTATGCAATTCATGTCAAAGGCTGCGAATCGTTTAGAACGCTTTAAAGGAAAGCGGATTAAGAAGTGACACTGGGATTTGGCGGTCGCCCCGTATAGCATTCCGCCCCACAGTTGACGTACTACGCTTACAGGACAGGATCTGCAGGCGTGGGGTCGGGGGGGGGGGGTAGGGGGGTCGGGGGGAGGAGAAGACAGCAGGGAGGGGGCACCACCTTCGGGTGCCTTGCCCCGGGCGTGGCTCTCTAGCGGGTGTGACTTGACACATGTTCGAGACCCCTTTGGAGTTTTCACCCAGAGCCTCTGTGGCTGGGAATTAAGCGCCTCATTACCAGTAGCCTCTTTGTGAACCTTTATACCCGCTTAGTCAACACAATGTCGGAGCAGGTTCTCACTACCTCGCTCACTTAATGCCAGGGCTTTACTCGCTCGCCCCGCCGCCCCGCTACACTCAAAAGACAGGAGCTTCTGTTGAAATCTCGCTCACGTAACACAGTTAAGAGTACATTCTGCCCTTCCTGTTTCCACTCACACACGGACACACGTGTGAAGACAGAGAGTATACAGACAGCCGCACAGACGCACAAACGTACGCACATATACACACACAGACAGACGGACAGGGGCGACAGTGGCACGGTATAGGTAGAGCAGTCGTCTGGTTACCCGGAGGTTCCTTGTTCGATTCCCGCTCCTCCCTGGCAGCGTGTCGAAGTGTCCTTGAGCAAGACACTTAACCCCTAACTGCTCCCGATGAGCAGGTTGGAGGAACCTTGCATGGTTGCCTCCACCGTCGGTTGTGTGAATGTGTCAGTGAATGGGTAAAATGTGAGGAACAAATTGTAAAGCGCCTTGGATACAATCGCTATATATAAATGCAGCCATTTACCATTTACCATTTACAGACACACAGACAAACAGACAGACAGACAGACAGACAGACAGACAGACAGACAGACAGACAGACAGAAATGACAGACAGACAGACAGACAGACAGACAGACAGACAGACAGACAGACAGACAGACAGACAGACAGACAGACAGACAGACAGACAGACAGACAGACAGACAGACAGACAGACAGACAGACAGACAGACAGACAGACAGACAGACAGACAGACAGACAGACAGACAGACAGACAGACAGACAGAAATCCAATTTGGTTGCTCCAAAAAACAGCTTAGTTCACACCTATGTGAACTACGGCCCCCAGCCCTCTCTATACTAACGCTCATTGTCCCCTTCTCTCCCTTAGTGTCCCCTTCTCTCCCTTAGTGTCCCCTTCTCTCCCTCAGT
>NC_140182.1:14225541-14236089 GCF_963971535.1 Notolepis coatsorum
CTCACTCGGATTCAGATTCAGATTCCTTTAATAAGCCATAATGTGCAAACACATTGGTAATTGTTTTGGCATTTACAGTGTATGCATTTTTCCATAAATCTTTTTTTCACATAACAGCAACAACAGACACAGGACAAAGACAGTGCAGTGAAGGATTATATTAATAATATATATATAAAGTGTATAAAGTGTAAAGTGCAGCGTTCCAGTCCCAGTGCAGTATTTTTGCCAGTGTCATTGTTATTGTGCCAGTGTCACTTGGGGGCGGGGGGGAGGGGGGGGGGGGCTGAGGTGAAGCAGGGTGAAGAGGCCGGGGTGGGAGGGGTCGGCCATGATCTTTCTTGCCCTCTTCAGCGCCCTGGAGTCGTGCAGGGACCTGAGGGAGGGCAGGGGACAGGCGATCACCCTCTCCGTGGAGCGAATCACCCGCTGCAGCTTGGCGAGATATTTTTGCCGCTGCAGAGGGGAACCAGGAGATGATGGAGTGGGTGAGAATTGATTCGATGATGGCCGTGTAAAATTGGGACATCATGGTCCTCGGCAGTTTACATTTCTTCAACTGCCGGAGGAAGAACATCCTCATTTGGGCCTTTTTAAGCAGGGCCGTGATGTTTAGCTCCCACTTCAAATCCCGGGAGATGGTCATGCCTATAAAGCGTCATGACTCCACGGAGGCCACCTGGGTGCCTCCCAGCATGATGGGAGAGGGCGGGCCGTTTTCCTCCGGAAGTCCACTACCATCTCCACTGTCTTTAGAGCATTGAGCTCAAGGTTGTTGCAGCTGCACCAGCTCTGCAACCTCTCGATCTCCCTCCTGTAGGTGGTGTCGTCAGCGAATTTCAGAGAACTCCCTCACTCACTCATTATTTACATTAGTCACTCATACACTCACACTTAGCCGCTCTGCCCCCTAGTGGCGTCCCACAAGCATTAGGTTGACATCAACGTCAATCACACTTTCACACACAACATCAACACAAGACACCCAGACCATGAAGGCTTTGAAACTCAAGACAATCTAGTGGTCTATGCAAGAAAACTCTTCCTTTTTTCAGCTAATCTCTTAGTTATAACAAGATTGCATAAAGCGGTGTTGTATTTATAGGTGAAGTAAAGTTAAGTTATGTCCACATGCCCATTCGTCTCCGGGGGAATAAGCATCGCTATGGGAAACGAGAGAATCCAATCACGAAATGGTTCATCAAATATGTTTTTTCAAACACTTGAAAAAAAGATGAGTTCATATTTGATCTGGGATTTGATCGGTGTGAGGGGCTTTGTCTTCTTCGTGCCCAGAGTAGAGTAGCAGCTCTCCTGTCTGCAGTCTTTGTTGTCCAGATTGCGTCCATCGTGACTCACTAATTCCTAAAAGGTCTAGTTTGTACCTCTTCATTTCTGCTGCTGTATGGTTTTTCCGGTCTCATACAAGGTCCTGACGTTCCACGTTCCAATTCGTATGTCTCTGGTTGACAGAAGGGGTTTCGACTCTGTGACTTGACAGCTCAGTCTCATCACACAGCGTCATGTTTCCTCTCATTGAGGATCCTTCTTCTTCCAGGGCTGAGGTCTGTTCTGTTGTCGGCGTTTTTGTAACCGTTTGTTTTTCTACGGGATGGGGTTGTTGGCCCCACGCCCCCCAACCCCTCAACATGGAGGACCAGGTGCTGCTTTTCGTCTGGCCCCTCCTCTGAGACCTGCCCGGCTTGGTTGAACCTGCCAGGGGTATAAACCCCCGGCCGGTATATAGCTCTCAGGGTCATAGAAGCACACAAGCTGCCGCACCACGGCAAGGTAGCAGCACTTTGAGAGCAGCTTCTACAAAATAGCTACGGTTAATTCAAAACCAACGCCCACCAAAAAGTACTGCATAGCCTCAACTCCCTCCATCGTGTTGTGTTGTTGTGTCTCACGTTAAATGTGAAGTGCACGCCAGCAAGCGGAGTAACCCCTCCCTCTATTGTCTCAGCTCCTCCTACCTACACCGGCATGAGTGTAGGTGTGTACTGGAAATACAACACAGGTAAGGTGGCCAGGTAATCCTATACCCGCACTGTGCCATCCCTATAGGGAGGTGTAGTCTGACGTCACTTTAGTTTCCCGCACGGTCCACCCGTATAGGGATTTATCATTGGGAAAATGTACTATTGGGCTATTGTAATGGCAAAGCTTTCCATTTTTGCACAAAATTAGTTCCCTTCTATCACTAACATTATTGTGTAAGCATTTTTGGTTGAAATAAAATTATACGTAATTATTTTACGATTAATTGCGAATTGTTTCATGTTGAGCTATAGATTGTGGATGAATACACACAGAAAGGTACACCATGACAATGTTCATGCTTTATTTGTTTTAAACGAGACGATTTAGAAATGTGTCCATTGGAAATACATTGCAATTTCAAGCGAGGTGGACCGGCCGGACACAACAATGACATAACCACTACACCTCCCTATAGACCAGGAAGTAACCACTACACCTCCCTATAGACCAGGAAGTAACCACTACACCTCCCTATAGACCTGTAAGCCAATCATCAATACCAACTGAGTCACGTGACTAAGTGACCCCGGACATGCGCGAGCTGCTGCGCTAAAATAATACGACAGGGCTCTATGGAGAAACCATGGCACTCCTCTGACTAAAAGTTATTTCAAACGAAAACGTCTGGATGTCATTTAGCCAAATCAGCATGGCTCTGAGTGTGAGTCTTTCACCTTTTATATATCTAGCTTTGTCACGGATTGATTGTTTAGATCGCTAGCATGGCTAACAAATGCAAATATATTGTAGTCTGCCCCGTTGTTCTGACCAGGATTACGTATCTTTCTGCTCCGGTGACGCGCGCGCACACGGAGTCTGACGTATCCAGCGAACAGGTCTATAATAGCACAGTGGCAATGAGCCATAAGTATACTCACCTACACTACAACGAATTGCCAAAATAAATGCCGCAGAAATACATCAGAAAGAGACAATTAGAACGAAACCCACACCAAGTACGTTTATTCAAGAAGCTTCGCAAAACAATGTGTAATTTACACACATTTCGGTGCTAAATTTAAACCCCCTGCCTCGGAAAAATATCTATTATTCAGACAAGGTGCTAGGAATCTGTTCCCAAATAATATGATGTTCTCCGGCGCTCACACAGCGAGCCCAGCCCTGGACCGGGGCAGGCCGGCACCGCGTTTGGAGGGGAGCCTTTGATGTATAACCAAGGCATTGCATTTAATTAAGCCGGCCCCCTTTTTTTTTTTTTTGTCTTCCTCTCTTCTGCAAGTGTGCATAATCATTCCATATAGAGCGATATCATCTGCCTAATGCGTTCCTTTACCATAGACTTAAACCTGGGCAATAAATCCAAGAGTGCACCCCCCCACCTCTCTTTAATAGATGGCGGCTGAATAATGTGCCTATTAGATTAGTAGCGGAAACTCTGCAAGGGGGGGGGGGGGTGGGGGGGTTGGGAGATAGACCTTATGGTAGTATCTCTCTGATGAGGCGGCGTGGCGGGAAGCCTAACCTGAGCAGCCTCCTCTCCTCTCGTTGGCACCTGAAACAGGCTCTGCTGGTCTCTCCCCCCAAGCCGCCTGCCCCCCCTCCCCCCCCCTCTGCTGGTCTCTTCCCCCAAGCCGCCTGCCCCCCCCCCCCCCCCCCCCCCCCCCCTCTGCTGGTCTCTTCCCCCAAGCCCCCCCCCCCCCCCCTGCTGGTCTCTTCCCCCAAGCCGCCTGCCCCCCCCCCCCCCCTGCTGGTCTCTTCCCCCCAAGCCGCCTGCCACCCCCCCCCCCCCCCCCTGCTGGTCTCTTCCCCCCAAGCCGCCTGCCCCCCCCCCCCCCCCCCCCCCCCTCTGCTGGTCTCTGCCCCCCCTGCTGCCGTGGTTCACAAACACAAGCACATAGTGAGGCTCGAAACACATAGCGGGGCACATACCTACACACACACGCGTGCACACGCACACATACACACAGTAGACGCGCACACACACATACACACACAAAGCATCACTTATTTTGCACTGCTCAGTCAAAACTGCCATTCACACACACACACAGACTCACACAGACTCACACACACACACAGACTCACACAGACTCACACACACAAAGCATCGTCTCTTTTGTACTGCTCAGTCAAAACTGCCATCCACACACACACACACACACACACACACACACACACACACACACACACACACACACACACACACACACACACACACACACACACACACACACACACACACACACATGCACACACACACACAAGCAGGATCTCTTTTGCACTGCTCAGTCAAAACTGCCACTCACACACTCAAACACACACACACACACACACACATATACACCCCCCCCCCCCGACACACACACACACACACACACACACACAAAGCAGCATCTCTTTTGCCATGCCTTTTGTCAAAACTGCCACCACACACAGGGCACGAAATTAGAGCCCGCCACCCGCCATCGGCGGGCAGATTTTACATTTGGCGAGTGAGACTGAGAGGTCTGTCCGCCATGTGGCGGGCAACGAAATAGTCATGTGAAAACCGATCGAAAAACATGATCCAATTCTTAGCGGAGTTCTCACTCGCTGTCTCAAGCACACAGACATGCAGTGCACTGCACCTCCTCCTGCCCCTCCCAACCCCGTGTAAACACAGAGGCTAGAGTCGGGCAGTCTGCTGACTGCTCCAACGTTAGTCTAGTGGGACCTCCGTGAGCTAACGTTAGCTACCGTTACAAAATGACCCAGTCAACTATTCACTTTTAGTTGAATACTGAGGCATTGTTTAACGTTATCTAGCCGGCTAGTTACTGATATCAACAAATGCTCCAGCAAGTCTAGTAGTGCATAATACCTCCGTTGGATAGGTAGCTCACGTTAGCTCACGTTAGCTCACTACGAAATATCCCAGTAAACTAAATAGTTCACTGAGGCGTTGTCTTAACGTTATCTAGCCGGCTAGCAGTAGCTACAGATAGCTCCTGATATCAATGTCTTATAACATTGATTCGATGCGTATTCGAGCCCCTGGCTTCCATCGCATGAGGGCATGCTGAATGTACAGTATAGGGTCCAGCTGCAGCACCGGAGAATCCTTGCTGGAGCTGGAGGCTACTAGACTCGAGTATACACACAGACAGTGGAGCTGTTTGCAGATAGCGAGCATTTTGACTTGTTGCGTGGTGGCGATGTCTCGCAGATAATACAACTACAAGTATGATTATATAATATATATATTTTATTAAAAAAAAAAAAAAATTGGCTGGTAAGAAATATGCTTGGCGGGTAGATTTTTCCCATCTACCTGCCACTGGCCGGTGAGTCAAAAAGTTTATTTCGTGCCCTACACACACACACACACACACACACACACACACACACACACACACACACACACACACACACACACACACACACACACACACACTGTATAACACTGTACATACGGCACATACCTGGTGAGATCCATATACTCATAGTTACATAGACGTATCCGGTCCAGAGTCCAGTTAGATGTATGCGTACATCAGGGTTTCCGTTAGAAAAAATTGTTGCCGGTCTCCGTGACCTGCAAGATTTCAATCTACCGGACAAATGAGATTAATTCCGGTCATAGTTTATTGAGCTTTAAAACAATTGATAGGCAGGCTATATAAAGAATGTCATCCTCAAGGCATGTATATTTATAATATTATTACTTAAAACTAGGCTACTTTTGCGTATACAGTCATTAATATATTCCAAATAAAATAAGTCCCTCGATACTCCGTGCTGCTGCTGACTTGAAATAAAATAGACCGCGTATGTGGGCAGTCGGTCCGACACTAAACAGCAGTCTGTTATAATCACATTTTTATGAGCTAACGAATTCCGTTATATTGGACATTTGTATTAATTATATCAAGCGAAGAACTGAGAAATTTTGCAGAGAGAGACGGCAACATTATCGTGGGTTTGCGTGATGTATATCTCCACCTCCCAACGACTTGGTGCTGGTCATAATGTCCGGTGAAAACAACTCCCTCCAGGCACAACTTGACCACCCGAACCGTACCAAAACAGGCCAAAATTAAATAGCCCATGCGACGAACGATTCATTACATTCGTTTCATCGTTGCTCCACCAAGCAGCCGGTCCAACAATGAAAGCTGTTATCAGCGCGAGCCGGCCGCAGTTAGTTTGCAAGAAGCATCCAGCTGCAGACCCGCAGAGCAGCTTTCCAGGTCTGGGGACCGCACTGTGCCAGCAAAGCTGGTGGGTTCTGTGGGTCTGCAGCTGCATGCCTTCCGCAAATCCAGCAGCAAGCTCTCGCTGAGCGAAGCAACGACAACAAACGCAATGATTGTTTCGTTCATCGCATAGGCCACCCAACTCCAGCCCATCCAAATACAATTCAAATAATCAAACTGTGCCCAGAGGGAACTATTTTCACCGGACACTATGACCGGAGAGATTAAATATGTCGGACTTCAACAGATTTTGCCGGTCAAATACCGGTAATTACCGGCTAACGGAAACGCTGGCGTACATACTAGGGGTGTAACGGTACACAAAAACCACGGTTCGGTACGTACCTCGGTTTTTGAAGTCACGGTTCGGTACGGGTTTTCGGTACAGTGGGGGTAAGTTTGTCTTTCCATGTTCCACTCAGGGTGATGTAGTGTGCAGTAACTAATTGTACTTGTAGGGCTGTCAACAAATATTCTATATTGAAATGAATAATTGACTTGTTGAAAAATGATAATTATTATTATATTAGATTGTGAAAAAACAGCCGCCGGTGGGATCGCTAGTGGTTAACATATACCGTTGTATTTGTTCGGTACACAGCCGTACTGAACCTAAGGTCCAGTACTGAAACGGTTCGGTACGGATACGTGTACCTTTACACCCCTAATGCGTACATACTATAGCCCAAAATCACATGTCTCAATGGGCTTCACGGGACCATAATGGAACTAACCCCCGGGCTTAAACCCCCAAGAAGATAAGGAGAAACTCCCAAAAAACAAAACAAAAAACGTAATAGGAATAAATAAAAGGGAAGAAACCTTAGATGGTCAATTCAGTGAGATCCCTGCAACTAGGACGGCCAGGGAATAGGCAGGCAACAACTTTTAAAATAATAAATACAATAAGGAGTAATAATAATAATATAATAATATAAATAATTGTGATTATAAACAATACAAGAACAATCAAAATAAGTATGAAATATATATTATATGTACTCATATATCCCTAAACATATACATATTATATACAATGTTTTCCTTTTTGCAGGCAACAACTTTTATAATAAATACAATAAGGGAGTCATAAAGAATTGTGATTATAAACAATACAAGAAAAATCATAATAACTATGATATATATATATATATATATATATATATATATATATATATATATATATACTCATATATCCCTAAACATATACATATTACTAGGGATGCTCGATATTGGCTTTTTTACCGATACCGATATTCCGATATTGTCCAACTCTTAATTTCCGATACCGATATCAACCGATATCAACCGATACCGATATATGCAGGGTTTCCCCCCCCAAAAAAACTGAATAATTTCAGGTAACTAATAATTTCACTGGATATATATAACAAATATTGTTATTGTTTTTTTCTTTTTTTAAACCGATACCGATATTTTCCGATATCACATTTTACTGCCGATATCGGCCGATAATATTGGTCGGCCGATAATATCGGACATCCCTACATATTACATAAAAGGTTTTCCTTTTCCCCCCTATTTTATCTTTGTATCTCTTCTTTTCTCCCTCGCCGGCTGCTCTATTGCAAAGTAATTTCCCCACGGGGGACCAGTTCTTCTTATTGTATCTTATCTCTGAAAATGTAAATCTATGTTTGGTTTTTAAGCTATATTCGGAGAATTAAATTGCACACTGCTGTTCCATATACAATGTGTTTTAGTTAGCCCCTCTTCTTCCCTTTTCCTACAGAACCCTTGCTCTGACGTTCTTTTGGAGAGCCTGTGTATTTGCGGTTGTCAAGTTAATCCAAAACACTTGTGAATGTGGTATAATCACAAGATAGTATCTCAACCTCTACTGTCATTAACGATGAATGAACACAACACTCTAACTTAACATCTTTAGATAATAAAGTACTCAACCTCTACTGTCTTTAACTATTAATGAACACAACTCTAACTTACCACCTTTAGATAATAAAGTATCCAACCTATACTGTCATTAACTACAAATGAAAGACAACACTCTAACTTACCATCTTTAGATAATGAAGTACTCAACCTCTACTGTCTTTAACTACTGTATGAATGAACACAACTCTAACTTACCACCTTTAGATAATAAAGTATCCAACCTATACTGTCATTAACTACAAATGAAAGACAACACTCTACCATCTTTAGATAATGAAGTAACCTCTACTGTCATTAACTATAAATGAAACAACACACTAACTGACCACCTTTAGATAATAAATTACTCAACCTCTACTGTCTTTAACTATGAATGGACACAACACACTAACTTACCACCTTTAGATATTAAAGTCTGAAAACATTGTTCCACTGAAAACTCAAAACAGAGTTACAGTATTATGGTTATTCATCTGAGGTACTCAATTGACTGTATGTGAGGCAGGGGTGTGTCATTTCATTCCCCTAACATACTTTTACCAGCAATCAGTGCAGTACCTCGTGAATGTTATTTCCATTTCAGTTTCTGGAAGTAAACCTGCTCCAGTGAACACTACTAAGTACAAGTAAAGTGTCATATCAATGGATACAAACATGGATGGAAACATAGACGTGGACACGTGACTAGCTAAGGAAACGGGGGAATTAATTATTGATTGATCTCGGAAGGGTAAAAAAGATTGTCCATGACGACCGATGAGACGGAACAGGACGACAAACATGGAGCAGATTACCACGGCCTTCCGAGTTTTTGTAAATGTCTCTAGATATGCGAGCGTTTAGTCACGTTCACGGAAAATATAATCAAATGAATCCCACTAAGCCGCTAATGCCGCGCTAAATCCACGATTCTTAGATGAATCCGAGCACATTAAACCTTAACGCATTCCGTCTCGGTGTCAACGGATGAGGTAATTATGGAGTGTTAAATTAAGGCTCCCTGCTGGTGAGATATTAGGTGAGGACAAAAGTGATGTTCTGTAGCCACGACAAACTCCACAATCTTATCAAAACAACAACAGATGTCGGATGCATCTGCTCTGAGTGTTGTGTCCTGATAAATAGTCAAGCGTGGAAGATTGAAAAGAAGTGATCTCGCGTGGTAAAGAAATAGTCGGCCCTATATGTCGATGAATAATGCATGGGAAAGGCACATAGCACTTAAGCTGGAGCGTTTTCATAAAGGGAATACATAAAGAAAATACATGTGAAAGAAAAAAGTTTTCAGAATGATAAGCCATTAAGATTATGAAAAGTCGGATAACTCGTATTAGTTGAGTGTTTCAAAGCTCTCCCGGACCCTTATCTTCACTTATCTAATCTGATCTATATCTAATGTAATCTAAATATCTAATTATAAAGGAAGGAATCTGAGTGTCTGCCCTGTCCTTCGCATACAGTATCTCAAGGACCGCTCTGCCTGTGTATTGCTGTGAGTGAACCATCCAATCATCCAATCACCAACAAATGCAATTCTTAAGGAAATCTCCAAATGTAAAAGGTTTTTGAAACCAAATCACAGCATTAATGTTCTATGGTCCTCAAGGTCTTGGTTTCTTAATGTGGCATTTCGGTGGGTTTTTCCACTACATTTATCATTTCAAAGTAAAGAATTGTTACATTTTGCACCAAATCTGTGTAAGAAATAGTATCAACCCAAACATCGCCTATTCCCAACCCAAACAACAACTTACACTTCAATTACAATGTTCTAAGACATTATACACTCAAAATATTTGTTAGTAACGTATTTTTGATGTATGACTAGAGCTTCATCTCAAATAAATCTCCAGGTCCCAGCTTTCAGGCAATGTCACCACTTCTACATGGTGTCTATACTGTTGACCCGCTATCTCCCCCTAAAGATCCCCTGTCCCGCCCCTAAAAAAGACAAACCTTAACCTTCAGAGTGACACACACACACACACACACACCCACACACGCATGCATGCGGCAGGAAGCCAGAGGATCATGGTGTGCAATCTTGACCTCATCCCAGCTTCTACAAACACATCCTATGGAGGCTGTCAGCTAAGCCTTTGTTTCACTGGGACTAAGAGCAGGTCCCTGGAGGCCGGAGGTCAGGCAGGATGCTGCCTTTACCTATTGTTTAAGTCCCACTATGCAATGTCCAAAAGGTACACTGTAAACTGTGGCAGTCAAACTCTTTGTTGTAACAAGACACACTGTTAAAAAAAAAAAAAAAAAAATTATTGCTATTCAAATTGCCAATCACCACTATAAACAAACTACATTTTCCCCAAACAAAGCCTTGTCGTGTATAAACATAAAAACGCCTTACTGGCACAGTCCTGCTGTAACTAAGAGATTT
>NC_140182.1:14236289-14265399 GCF_963971535.1 Notolepis coatsorum
ACTCATTCAAGGGTAGTACGACTATGCTTGCACCTCATGGTACCAAAGCAGCACATCAAAGGCCCTGAAAACAAGACTACAAACATCACAAAACAAACTGGTCAGACTACTGCTTGACCTTACTCCTAACTCCATATCGAATGTATATATGTTTTCCTATGATCTCTTTCTCTCAAACAGTACTGTATATTTATATCTTGTATGCCATAAATGTCATGATGAATTGAAAATGGGGGACCCTGATGTAAACAAGACAAAAGTATTTTTCTGGTCTGCATCCCCTTAACAATTGTTTGTATTGAGCCGTACTGTATTGTACCCATTCTGCAATCTGTTAATAAAGTTTTCAATCAACCAATCAATCAATCCGCTGCCGTTCATTAGTGCTAAACTAGGCTAGCTTGCAGCCGGATTTCTATGGAACGCACAGAGAGGGAATTGGTATCTATCTTCTTGTCTGACACACACACACACACACACAAATACATATACGTAAACACACACACTTTCTACTGGTAAAAAGGAATCTTCTGACAAGAAGGACCTTGGAAATCCCCCATTCCTCGCCAAGTTCAAGTTCATGATTCATATGCATCTGGCTGCACGTTAGCCTAGCTTAGCACAATGAATGGAAGCGGACGGTGCCGGTTAGCCTTCGGGAGAGGTGTTAGTTGGACAATTAGTTGGATAATGTCAGCGACTTCGGGTTCCTGAGAAGCGCTTTACAAATAAAATTAATTATTATTATTAATGCCTAGGCTAACCGGTCATGTCCGCTTCCATTCATTGTGCTAAGCTAGGCTAACATGCAGCCAGATAGCTTTCTACTAAACGCACAGGAAACTGGTATCTATCTTCTCGTCTCTGTTCTTGAGAAGACGAAAGAGAATCTAATTTCCCCAAATGTTGGTGTGTTCCTTTAACACTCAAAACAAGATGGCAGCCTCCGGAAAGCAGACCGACTCTCCACTTGAAGTTCTGACAAAGTGAACCATTTCAACAACTGTGTTTAACACAAAGCCCTACTAAACTATAACAGTCTGATTATGAACTTGTGAACTGAGCGGTAGCGTTAAGGGACAAGGTAGCACCGCAGATAGGCAACAGTATATAGCAAGCCGGAAATTCTTAAGTCTCTAAATCCTTTCGAGATGTAAGTCCCAGAAGAGCCTTTTAACTGTCTGGTATTTTAATCTTTGATTCGGTTCAACTTCAAGTCATTGGCTTCATAAATATAATACCAGCTAGTTCTACCATTGCTCCCTTAGGTCTCCAATATTAGTTTTAACAGTACAGCGACATGGTAATCGACCACGTCTATCTATCTCTCAAGTGAGCTCTCAAACGTTCAAGATTATGAAAGCAATACAGAATTAATCAAGAGGCATGCAGCTGCCAGCATCCATAACAATCCACGGCTATAAATATGTGCACTTTGTGGTTAATAGCTCTCTAATTAGACATTGAAATTGGTCAGCAGTAATTCGAATCAGGTCATTTTGAAGTTCTGTCCTTGAGACGGCTCGCTAATTAATATAATTAAGTTGGCATGTGGTCTAAAATGACCTTGTACAAACAAGTGCCAATGTGATTGTTGTCTAATTGCTGCTAAGCAAGGCCACAGAGTAGAAAAGGTGACCAACTTGGTAACAGACCTTCCAGCAGCAGCAGCAGCACTGTTGCTCCCTTGTAGGGCTGACCCATATTAGTCGAATAGTTGACTAATCGATCGAAAGGAGCCGTAGTCGACTGCCAACCAAAAATAAAAAAATATTATAATATATATATTTTTTTATCATTCTTTCCAAAAGAAAAGAGGCCTAGAAGCGTGGCTAACGCTAATGGCACGCATACCAGAGAGGCTAACTGCTTAAGAAAACAGGCACAGAGGCACTGAAAGAGGATTTCACCCATCTAATGAACACACTAGACTAGACAAATATCAAGATGTATCCATCAGTGGACCAATTGCATGCTTTCACAGAGGACAAGAAGCCTTCCGTCGACTCCTTCAGACATTAAGCACCCCCACAGCCCAAATGGAATGATAAAAAATTATACTTTTATAAATTATATATATTTTTTTCATAGTCGACTAATAGTCGACTATCGGCTAATTTCGGCCAATCAAAGTCGACTATCCAAATCCTTAGTCGGGGACAGCCCTACCCCCTTGTGAATGTGATTGGGGGATCAATGCATGGGGGCGGGGCTTGAGATAGGTCCATTTACGCAGATGAGACCATGCGAAACATCGCTATCTTTGAATCTATATTATATATTATAATATTCCTTCAAAGGTAAAACCTTTTTTCTTTTTAAGTGTTATTTTCACAACAATAGTGAATAGCCTTATTTACAGTAGACACGTACAACGCTTCTGTTTTTTTATAAGCAGTTAAAATGGAGGTCATAGGATGGACAGAACTGTGCGGAGAATCCATAATAGAAGTTTGCATATGCCTACATTTATGTAAATATTCTTTATGAATACCATTCGACTTGCAATTGTGCAGCACATGCACGCACCTCGAGTCGCACTCTGTTAACTCTCACAATGAACCACAAATGGCTGTTGAAACGACCCATATCCACCTGCTTTGCATTTGATATCACACGTTAGTCATTCACTCTTGGTGAGAAAATGACAAATGAAAACAGTAACGATAAAGTTTGTAGGACTATTAGTTGAGTAGGGCCCTATTAAATCCATTTTATCTTTTCCTTTATCTTTTCCTAGTCACGACGTTCATACATTTTTAGTTTTGTGACTTTTGCAGATGCAATAGTCAATATATGATGGCGTTACTTACAGTATTTATATTTTCTGATGAGATCTTGTTGCAACACATCATCAATAAGCAGAAAAGTGTTATGATCTCAATTACACATCTCATCAAAGTATAGGCCTACTGTCTCCAACACCTCTAAGGCAGTCATTACCCACAGATACAAATTTGCTTTTAATTACAGCAATGACAGTATTTCCACGCGGGCAGGGCTCGAATGATTACAAGGAAACCGATGAGAAACGTAATCACTCTCTTATTCAGGTTTGTCTCCTTTAAGCAAGCAAGATGTTCCCTTGCATGTCAAATCATGGCACAATGAAATATGAAACATACACCACAAGGTTGATTCTCCTAACTGGGCCATTTTCATCTGATTGAACAATCTTATCACACTTTTTACTGTAACCTTGCTATTTATATTTTACATTTTTATGCTCGCTTATGCCTGTATTTTTTACTGTTGTTGTACGTCCGTTCTATTTCATAATTTTTTGACTATTTTTAAACTTAATCATTTTAAACTATTTTATTATTTGTATTACTGAATGAAACTGTAAACAGCCTATTGGGATGCTAGATCCTAATGTGAAACACTGTGATTTACCATACCTTGCTATGCTCGCTCATGCCTGTATTTTTTACTGTTGTGAAGCACTTTGAACTGCAACCTCTGTATGAAAAGTGCTATACAAATAAAGTTATTACAATTGCACCGATTACATTTGGGTAAATTGCCTTTTGACGTTAACCTGTTCACCCACAGTGTAAAAGGAAACCTAACGTACCGACTTCAGGTGACTCAGGTTAATTATGCCATGATCCAAGACGATCGGCATGGTGGAACTGAGGCACGGTGGAGAGGGATCCCTGTCGGACGCTTCTCTTTGGAACGCACCAGTTGCCGTGAACCTAACCTCGTTCCCAGTTGTATCTCCTCTGTGAGATAAAGCCTGGTAAATAACTACGGCCGAAAGTGTGTATGGGGTAGAATTTCCGGTGTATGTACTTCCCCTATGGAAGCTGCCTTCGAACGGACCAAACTTTTCCCGAATCCTGTCGGCAAACAAGCTATAGAACGTCCCGGTCATGTAGTAAATTCTTCAGGCAAAGCCATTGCAGTTAGGGATGTCCGATATTATCGGCCGACCGATATTATCGGCCGATATCGGCAGTAAAATGTGATATCGGAAAATATCGGTATCGAAAATATTTATTTAACCTTTATTTACCCAGGCAAGCAAGTAAGAACCAATTCTTATTTTATTTATTGTCAAAAGTATGCATGTTGGTTTAATTCAACAACAAGAGATATGTAATGTTAATTTTTACTTTTTTAATTATCATATTTTGCACAGATAATGCTTACATTTAGAAAGCCTTTTGAATGCATCCAGTGAAATTATTAATTACCTGAAATTATTCAGTTTTTTTGGGGGGAAACCCTGCATATATCGGTATCGGTTGATATCGGTATCGGTATCGGTATCGAAATTAAGAGTTGGACAATATCGGAATATCGGTATCGGTAAAAAAGCCAATATCGAGCATCCCTAGTTGCAGTGGCTTATTAAACGAGGAAATATTGTTGCACTTCACACGTTTCTATAATTGTTTTGTCGAAACCGGAAAGCCTGTAGCCTGTACTTCCTGTACTTCCGTTTACACACTTTAGGAGGCATATCTTTACCAGCCTGCCGTGAACCCAACAGTGAATGGCTCTTGGGAATTGAATTCGGCATATTATTAGCATTAGTCATCATCAGGAGCCAAGCCAAGAAGTCCTTGTGGTCCCGCGCGTATAGTCTTCCAGTAGCGCCAGTGCATCCGTAGGCTACGTTGCATTACGCTCTCACCATTGTTATCAATACCCTTCCGGCTGCGAAAATGTATTGAATTGCTTCGCACCACCATGTCACAATTATTAATAATCAGCCTGAAATGGAATTTTCTTTTTTTATTAAGAATGGATAGTTGCTGTAGGACACATGGCAGTTAATTAGGCATTACTGCAACAAGCGTGCGGGGGGGGGGGGGGGGGGGGGGGGGGGGTGCATTTAGGGCTCGGATCTCCTTTATGACAATATAATTACTAGGTTACTGTGTTTCATTTGATTTGTAATGGAATAAATTGCATTAGGTGAAGGATTCTTCGAACATGTATCAACACGTCGGGTATTAATGATGTTTCGGAGTATGAGCATTATATAAAGTCACGTACAGTAAGATGACCCCAACTTTATTTCAAAGAAAAATCTGCCGTTTCCCTCATCGCAGGCGCTCTCCACTCAACACGACAGCGTTCGCTCCTGTGAAATAATCACGTTTTTTGGAACACCGACTCTCGTCTCCTAACAGGAGCTGTCGTATGGAATGTATGAACACATAGATTTGCCAGCGTTAATACAGTGAATAACGGTCACTGTTTAAGTCATTTCACGATAGATATAATCATAGACAGATAGATAGATGGATAGATAGATATGGTAGATTTATAGATACAGTAGGTACTTTTATGGATATTCTTTACATTTAGCAAAAAACCTGCCAATATCTGACACTCCGTAACGCCAGGACCCCGCGAGGGTCACTCTGCTACATTCCTCGGACCCCCGCGAGGGTCACTCTGCTACATTCCTCGGACCCCCGCGAGGGTCTCTCTGCTACATTCCTCGGACCCCCGCGAGGGTCTCTCTGCTACATTCCTCGGACCCCCGCGAGGGTCTCTCTGCTACATTCCTCGGACCCCCGCGAGGGTCACTCTGCTACATTCCTCGGACCCCCGCGAGGGTCACTCTGCTACATTCCTCGGACCCCCGCGAGGGTCTCTCTGCTACAGGCCTCGGACCCCCGCGAGGGTCTCTCTGCTACAGGCCTCGGACCCCCGCGAGGGTCACTCCGCTACAGGCCTCGGCCCCCCTCGAGGCCCACTCTGCTACATTCCTCGGCCCCCCGCGAGGGTCACTCCGCTACAGGCCTCGGACCCCCACTCCCTTCTCATCAGTAACCCTCTCATGAATGAGAAGAGAGTAGCTTTCAGGGAGGTTTTTTTCTTCTCCTCCCTCTCCTTTCTTTCCCCCTCTGGTGAAAAGAAATATGGACCTCAGAGGTAATTAAATTAATGTAATGGCTTGCCGGTGTACACGGCGCGGGTTATAGAGAGACCGAGTCACGGAGAGGTATACCGCAGCTACGCACTCAGGTTCCCTCATTCCGTCTTTTAACCGACCCCCTTAGTCCTCTAGAGGAACATACGCATGCACGGACACGTGCGCACATAATCACGTCATAGGCTATAGGTACATAATGTACCTGTACACACACACACACACACACGCACACGCACACAGACACACACACACACACACACACGCGCGTGCACACGCACACGCACACACACACACACACACACGTAAACACACACACGCTGCTTTCTACTGGTAAAAAGGAATCTTCTGACAAGAAGGACCTTGTAAATCCCCCATTCCTCGCTAAGTTCGAGTTCATGATTCATATGCACCACGGCCTGGCAAGGTAAATATGTTGCCGTGACAACCAGTCAAAATACAGTCTGGCCCCCCCAGAGTCCATCGACTCAATACGGCATTCTTCCCAATTGTTATGTAATGTCAAGTCCGGGGCAAAGGGTTGAGCCACTCTGAATTCTGCTCAAGTATCAACACTATCAACAGGCAGCCTTTTCTTCCACTCCCACAGGGAGGACCGAGACACTGCGTCAGATGTTCTTTAGCGGGGGAGAATGTGGTTTAACCCTTTGGTAGTGTGGTAGTGAAAGGATTTCAGTCTGGAATTCACATTCGCGAAGAGGAATTCCTCAGTTGGCTTTGGCTGCTCATTTAACAATGTGTTCACGTGTTGCTCCATTTGACCTTGGCGTGTTAAAACAAAAGACTTGGGCAATAAACGCACACTGCCTCATTAGCGGGGTGGCGCCACCCTTTTTAAGAATTCACCGTGTTGTTCCTGCGCCCCGGGGCGGTGCAGTCAGTTTCAATTCACTCGGGTTCCGACCGGTTAACAGTACTAGAATATAAACCGTGTTTGTGTTCAAGAACTCAGCTTTCTATACGGCTCCACGATATCCGTGCCCCCCATGCGTTGTTTGAAGTTTTAGGAATAACCGTGGGCGACAGTGGCTCAGGAGGTAGAGCAGTCGTCTGGTAACGCAGAGGTTCCCGGTTTGATTCC
Source organism: Notolepis coatsorum (assembly GCF_963971535.1). Lineage (NCBI taxonomy): Eukaryota > Metazoa > Chordata > Actinopteri > Aulopiformes > Paralepididae > Notolepis > Notolepis coatsorum. The sequence continues at coordinate 14,243,288 of NC_140182.1, forward strand.
CGCAGCGTGTTGAAGTGTCCTTGAGCAAGACACTTGACCCCTAATCGCTCCCGATGAGCAGGTTGGCACCTTGCATGGTCGCCTCCGCCGTCAGTGTGTGATTATGTGAGTGAATGGGTGAATGTGAGGAACAAATAAATAATAAAATAAAAGCGCTATATGAATGCACCATTTACCATTTTGACGCGCCTGACTCAGAACTCAGAGTGCAGTGCGTACGTATTTAGCCTCAGCACGGCCTCCGTGGGAATCGAACCCCTAACCGAAGGCAGCGCCGCCACCAACCTCTACAGACACGTCCGCGAATCACACACACACAAAAAAAACTGTGCATTTCTTCCACGCATTCAAATCACAAGCTGTAACCGATATAAAGGTACGGGTTACACCGACACGTATACGGTATTACAATTCACCCCGTGGTGGCGTTTTCAATTCAATTCGGGGAAACGCATTCAGATAAGAGCAACACGCCGCTCCCCGCGTCGCCGTCGTCCCGCGGACCTCACACATCGCCTCGTATGTAAATCCTGTCGGCGGCACAAACAACAACACATCAGCACTTCGCCGAAGATAACCGTTCTATAATGGGACCGGCGTCTTTGAGGAAGTAATGGCCGGACTCCAGGTAATTGTAGAAACCTCGGTGATAAAAAACGAAACGGGGAATGAATCAAGTTCTTATCTTTTTAGCGGAGGAGCCTGTTATTGCGCTTTTGTTTACCGCTAACGCCGCAGACGGATGGCCTGCCAGCGGCTGTAATCAGACACATCCCTTCGGTGTTCCCCAACTTAATCGCGATGACAGCTGCGGGAAAGCAATTGGACAAAGGGTTGAAAGTAAGGGAAGGCGAGAGAGGGCCTGGTGCTAATTGAGCGATACAGCTGTATGATTTGATTCACAGTGGTTTAGCGTTGCGGAATAGCCACTCAGCTTATTACCGGGCCAAGCCGGGACATAAATAATAATGTTGAGTTATGTACGCAATTACAGCGCTGCCCTCCCTTTTCGGTTGGCGCTGCCAGTTGGCTGGACGCGGGGGGGGGGGGTCGAAAGGGGTGGGATATCGACAGTTTCAACTTGACAACAAAGAAACAAACATAAATGAGCATTCTGGAATGGACTACATTTGATTTCCTGTCAGCGGTTGATATACACGGGGGGAAAGTCACGCCCCCTTGTTCATGTAAACTCACGGGACAATATGGTTTGTGCCGCCCCCCTGCTTTCCACTCGCTACACCAGCGGGGCTAGCGCTGTCGATGGATCGCTGGCAATGGAGTCCCACATTAGCTCACACTAGGGCTGAGCCCAAACGTTCGAACGTTCGCACCTTCGTTCGTTACTTTGGCATTCGAATTCTAAATCAACATTCGAATTTTATTATTATTATTTTTTTAATATATTTTTTTCTATTCATTCTGTTTAAACCAATGGGGTTTTTCTTCGCCGTTGCAGATAAAGATTAGGCTACACTAATATTATAGTATTAAAAAAAACTGATGAGTTATATTCATTAAAGAAAGTTGATTTAGTTGGGGTGGGGCTTCTCCCTGGGCTGGGTCTGGAAAGTTGATTTAATTAATAAAAAATAAAAAAGACTAATTTAATCAGATTAATCACTTTATTCAAATTGAGGATTTAGTTTGAGGATATTTTATATATATACAAAAAAATTTACTTTAAAAAAAATACAAAAAAGTTTGAATCCCCAAAACAGGCTTCGGGGACAGCCTTAGCTCACACTCAACATCAACGGCAAAACCACAGCTAGCTAATACGCATATAAGATTGCTTACATAGCAGTCAGGCACAGGATTAATTGCCCAACCCCAAAGGAAAGTAGAAGTGCATCATATTCGAACGTCCCGTCGCGCTGTGGCTGAAACAGCCGTTCCTCTGGATTGAAAACAAAGTATTGCCAAAACAGGCACGTTTGCATTTCTCCTTGATGAGTGACACTGATGTTAATGGTAGCCATATTTTTATGTCTCCATTTTCCCGGAGAGCATCACATCATCTGGTCGTTAATGTGCAATACTCTCCAGAGTGCATGGCGTTGTGCCACCCTCCACCTCCAACTCCCAATACAGATTGTTGGAAATGTTGATTATTTCAAATGATGAAGTCAAGTGGCATCATGAGTGTTGGATCTTACAACACACACCTAGTAAAGAAAGACACAACCACGTACATTTAAGAACTGATTTGGTATTTTAAGGAGAATGTTATTGTCAGTGTGCTATTCTTTTGTGAACCAAAACCCAACCTGTGTAAAGGTCACACAAATGCCAATTGAGAAATCAGACTGATATCAATAGTGCTTTGTAAAGCCCATTTGGCCCAGTAATATCTGCTGGTAGATACATTCCTAGAGATAACCCCTTCACTACTACCACCATCATTACCACAACCATCACCACCACCATCACTACCACCACCATCACCACCACCACCATCACTACCACCACCAACATCACCATCACCACTACCACCACCATCACCAACATCACCATCACCACCACCATCACTACCAGTCTGCAACACTACTATCACCGACATCTAAGAAGGGAGATCCCCCCTTGAATGGCCCTTCTAAGGTTTCTCTCCTCCACACTGCCTGTGGAGCATTTTTCCCTATTGTTAGGTTTTAGTGAGTTTTTCCTTACCTTCGCGTGGGGTATGTCTGGGAGTGCTTGCATTCTTTCATTTATTTGCATTTATTTTAAATTTGTTGGACCTTATGGTGTTCTTGTTCTGTTCTTGACTTATTGTTACGTTTCTTCTTGACTTGTTTAAAGAAGACATGTACGGCCCATGGGGACATTAACGTGTGTTGTCTGGCCTTACAAATAAATTTGATTTGATTTGATTTACCACTACCATCACTACCACCACCAACACTACCACTACCATAACTACCACCACAAACACTACCACCACCATCACCACCACCACCATCACCACCACCACCATCACTACCACCACCATCACTACCACCACCATCACTACCACCACCATCACCATCACGACTACCATCATCACCACCATTACCATCACCATCACCAACATCACCAGCACCACCACTACAGCCATCTCCACGCAAACACCATCACCATCACCAACACCACCACCATCTCCACCTCTACCACCATCACCAATATCAACACTACCACCACCACCAACACCATCACCACCAATATCTTGCCTTTAACGAATATACTGTACTTGTTGCTCGGATTTTCATTGGGTGGCGATTTCATCTGCTGTCGAAGATGAAGTTGCGCATTGTGACATCACATCAAAGCAAGTCGTCTCAAGCATGACTGCTGATGTGACTGATAGTGCTGGAGCAACGTTAACAGCTACATGGTGACATCAGGCTGTGATCATCCTCTGTCCCCCCGTTCCCTCTCTTGCTCTCTTTCTCTCTCTCTTGCTCTCTCTCTCATAGTAATTCATTTGCAGACAGTTCATTACCCAACACCTTTATTTCAATCTGAACATATGGCGAGAAACATTCACAATATAACTATTGGCTCATATCATACGTCATATTGATTAATTAATCGATGGATGAACCCCCAGGGGAAATCAACAATCATTACTCATAACCTAATCGCTAAAATGAAACCCTCAAAGTGTCCCCCAGCAATGCATTCACACACCATCTCTCCTCCTCACAACAGCAGGGGAGAGAGAGAGAGAGCGGTTTGTCTCCCAAAGCCACTGACATCTTTGGGCATAAAGTGTCGAAAGTTCTTCCCCGAGCTGATAAAACATTAATTTATAACTCCGGACCCATCCCGGGTCCCAAAAGGAACATTTTGTCTCAAGAAGACTCAATGAGGTTTCCGGGGGGGGGGGGGGTTAGGGATTTATATCAGCGCCCTTTGAAGTGGACATCGCATCCTCGGATGAGCGGGCAGGAAGGAAAGGCCAAGCAATGAGGATAGATAATAATGAAAGTTTACCACTGTCCATGGGGCGCTCTGGTGGGAGAGCCCACTTGCTGCCCTGATGGCGAATAAGGGTGTGAAATGGAATGTCTGTCACCGCCTGATTGGTAATTCCGAACCATCATGACTCATCCCCTGAAAGAGACGTCGTGTCGAAGCATTGTGAGACATTCACATCGTTTTGCCTTTTGCACCACGTTCTCCCGGTTTTCGGAGAGGAGGGAATTGCGTCGGGCGGCGGGGGGTTGTAGAAATCGAACCGAAGGAGATCTCGGCGAGGAGAATGACACCTCTGTGACTTTAGGAACGGTGCCATCTCGACCGGAATGACCGGGGAGTCCGTGAAGCAGCTGGAACCGGTGTGGCTCTACGCTTGGATGTGGTCCCCTGAGTGGCTGGATGAGCAGAGTTCTTGGCCCTCAGAGTCTGGCCACTAACACTGCCAGGGTCCCACGTTCCATCGCCCAGGGTGGGCCACCCATAACGTAAAACAGTGGCCCTCGGCAACGAGGGGCCCTTGAAGGAGGTTTCAGGGTGTCTCGAAATAGTGCTGCGTGGGCCACCCATAACGTAAAACAGCGGCCCCTCAGCGACGAGGGGCCCTTGAGGATGTTTCAGGGTGTCTCGAAATAGTGCTGCGTTGGCTCATCAAAATATGATAATGATGGTAAAAATGCAGCCGCTCTTCAAGGATAGAGGCGAATAATATAGGATTAAATACAGCGTCCGTTCAGCCCGATGAAGACTCCTCTGAGTCGGAACGCATCGCTGATCCCTGTATAAATAAAAGGACCTTTAATAAGACGGCCCTCGGATTTTCTTCCAGACTGCCGTGACTGCCAACCTCTATCATGGACTTCATTTAAATGTAAACTGGACAGTCATTTAATGCTAGTTTAATGTCACTACTTGATTCACTAGAGAGAGACAAGAGAATAAAAGTGACTACTTTAATCGTTCTAACACTCTCCCCATTGTTATCTCCACACACCTACATTGTCGGTGTGGGGGTCCCTTGTGTTAGTGTGGGGGTCCACAGCATTGTGTCGGTGTGGGGGTCCCTTGTGTTAGTGTGGGGGTCCACAGCATTGTGTCAGTGTGGGGGTCCCTTGTGTTAGTGTGGGGGTCCACAGCATTGTGTCGGTGTGGGGGTCCTTTGTGTTAGTGTGGGGGTCCACAGCATTGTGTCGGTGTGGGGGTCCCTTGTGTTAGTATGGGGGTCCACAGCATTGTGTCGTGTGGGGGTCCCTTTTGTTAGTGTGGGGGTCCACAGCCTTGTGTTAGTGTGGGGGTCCCTTGTGTTAGTGTGGGGGTCCCTTGTGTCAGTGTGGGGGTCCCTTGTGTTAGTGTGGGGGTCCACAGCCTTGTGTTAGTGTGGGGGTCCACAGCCTTGTGTTAGTGTGGGGGTCCCTTGTGTTAGTGTGGGGGTCCACAGCCTTGTGTTAGTGTGGGGGTCCCTTGTGTTAGTGTGGGGGTCCACAGCCTTGTGTTAGTGTGGGGGTCCCTTGTGTTAGTGTGGGGGTCCCTTGTGTTAGTGTGGGGGTCCACAGCCTTGTGTTAGTGTGGGGGTCCCTTGTGTCAGTGTGGGGGTCCCTTGTGTTAGTGTGGGGGTCCACAGCCTTGTGTTAGTGTGGGGGTCCCTTGTGTCAGTGTGGGGGTCCCTTGTGTTAGTGTGGGGGTCCCTTGTGTTAGTGTGGGGGTCCCTTGTGTTAGTGTGAGGGTCCTCAGTGTGGGGCAGGGCTGGACTAGGAATACCATTCAATATAGTGTGAAATACAGTATAGCCCACAGTCAGGCCACTTTTTAAGCACGGCTCTGGGATTCCCCCCACTAGGAAAACGTTATTTACAAAGACTTAATGTCCTGCATATGCTGCTAAATTCTAGTGCGTGTGAATCACAGACTAATAAGCCAACAACTGCGTAGTACAATCTACTGTTAAAAAAACTCAAATAAAACGAAAGGTACATCATTATTAAGGAGAGAGAGACGACACAAGGACTAACGTTTGGGCCTGCAGGTCACTTCACACAGGCCAGGCCCCCTGGGGACGGTGGTCCCGATGGCCAGTCCAGGCCCTGATATGGGGGTCCGTCCGCAGCCTCATGACAACGAGGGGGTCCTTGGCATGAAAATGGTTGAGAACCGCTGTAAAACGTAGGCTGTCATGCAGTAGCACTAGTACTAATATATGAAACACAGCCACTCGATGTTCATTTACACACAGTATCATCGCCATCCTTTAAACCTGCCACCGATTTAATGGAATATGACGGACAGCGGAGACAGGACCTCGGCGGTGCCTCGGCCATTTCTCAAATCAGCAGGACGAGGAGAAGCAGACGAGGACGATGGCTTCCGACGATATATATACGGTATTTGGATATAAGCCCAGAGTTTTCAGAGCGGCGCACGTTAATACCCTTGTACAGCCAAACGTTAACATCTCACATTCATTTCCCTTCACTGTGTGAACGTCACCGTGTCTGCTCTTCCGCTCAGCAAACCCGACCGTCGCCGTCGTCTATCTGAACTGTCGCCGACGTGATCGATGAGGAAAAACGCTGGGAGGGGGAGCGGGCTGTATTACAGGTGCCGTGGCCGGCCAGGGGAGGGAGCCAGGAGAGGGGAGCCAGGGGAGGAGGGCCAGGGGAGGAGGGACAGGGGAGGAGGGCCAGGGGAGGAGAGACAGAGGAGGAGAGACAGGGGGGGGGATCCAGAGGAGGAGAGCCAGAGGAGGAGAGCCAGGGAGGAGAGACAGAGGAGGAGAGCCAGGGGAGGGAGAGACAGAGGAGGGAGCCAGGGGAGGGGAGCCAGGGGAGGAGAGCCAGGGGAGGAGAGACAGAGGAGGAGAGAGAGAGGAGGAGAGACAGAGGAGGAGAGCCCGAGGAGGAGAGACAGAGGAGGAGAGACAGAGGAGGAGGAGAGACAGAGGAGGGAGAGACAGAGGAGGAGATACAGAGGAGGGAGAGACAGAGGAGGAGAGAGAGTGGAGGAGAGACAGAGGAGGAGAGACAGGGGAGGAGAAACAGAGGAGGAGAGACAGAGGAGGGAGAGACAGAGGAGGAGAGACAGAGGAGGAGAGACAGAGGAGGAGAGATAGAGGAGGAGAGCCAGAGGAGGAGAGACAGAGGAGGAGAGACAGAGGAGGAGAGAGAGAGGAGGAAAGACAGAGGAGGAGAGACAGAGGAGGAGAGACAGAGGAGGAGAGACAGAGGAGGAGAGACAGATGAGGAGAGACAGAGGAGGAGGAGAGACAGAGGAGGAGAGACAGAGGAGGAGAGACAGAGGAGGAGAGACAGAGGAGGAGAGCCAGAGGAGGAGAGACAGGGGAGAGGAGAGACAGAGGAGGAGAGCCAGATGAGGGAGAGCCAGATGAGGAGAGACAGGGGAGAGGAGAGACAGAGGAGGAGAGACAGAGGAGGGGAGACAGAGGAGGAGAGACAGAGGAGGAGAGACAGGGGAGGAGGAGAGACAGAGGAGGGAGAGACAGAGGAGGAGGAGAGACAGAGGAGGGAGAGACAGAGGAGGAGAGACAGAGGAGGAGAGACAGAGGAGGAGAGACAGAGGAGGAGAGACAGAGGAGGAGAGACAGAGGAGGAAAGACAGAGGTGGAGGAGAGACAGAGGAGAGACAGAGGAGGAGAGCCAGAGGTGGAGAGACAGAGGAGAGACAGAGGAGGAGGAGAGACAGAGGAGGAGAGACAGAGGAGGAGAGACAGAGGAGGAGAGCCAGAGGAGGAGAGACAGAGGAGGAGAGACAGAGGAGGAGGAGAGACAGAGGAGGGAGAGACAGAGGAGGAGAGACAGAGGAGGAGAGACAGAGGAGGAGAGACAGAGGAGGAGAGACAGGGGAGGAGAGACAGAGGAGGAAAGACAGAGGTGGAGGAGAGACAGAGGAGAGACAGAGGAGGAGAGCCAGAGGTGGAGAGACAGAGGAGAGACAGATGAGGAGGAGAGACAGAGGAGGAGAGACAGAGGAGGAGAGACAGAGGAGGAGAGCCAGAGGAGGAGAGACAGGGGAGGAGAGACAGAGGAGGAGAGACAGAGGAGGAGAGACAGAGGAGGAGGAGAAACAGAGGAGTAGAGAGAGAGGATGAGAGAGAGAGGCGGAGGAGAGACAGGGGAGGGGAGACAGAGGAGGAGAGACAGAGGAGGAGGAGAGACAGAGGAGGAGAGACAGAGGAGGAGAGATAGGAGGAGAGACAGAGGAGGAGAGACAGAGGAGGAGAAGCAGAGGAGGAGAGACAGAGGAGGAGAGCCAGAGGAGGAGAGACAGAGGAGGAGAGAGAGGGGAGGAGACAGAGGAGGAGAGACAGAGGAGGAGAGACAGAGGAGGAGAGACAGAGGAGGAGAGAGAGCGGAGGAGAGACAGAGGAGGAGAGACAGAGGAGGAGAGACAGAGGAGGAGAGACAGAGGAGGGGAGACAGAGGAGGAGAGACAGAGGAGGAGAGACAGAGGAGGAGAGACAGAGGAGGAGAGACAGAGGAGGGGAGACAGAGGAGGAGAGACAGAGGAGGGGAGACAGAGGAGGAGAGCCAGAGGAGGAGAGACAAAGGAGGAGAGACAGAGGAGGGGAGACAGAGGAGGAGAGACAGAGGAGGGGGGCCAGAGGAGGAGAGACAGAGGAGGAGAGGAGGAGAGACAGAGGAGGAGGAGAGACAGAGGAGGAGAGACAGAGGAGGAGAGACAGAGGAGGAGAGACAGAGGAGGAGAGACAGAGGAGGATAGACAGAGGAGGGGAGACAGAGGAGGAGAGACAGAGGAGAGACAGAGGAGGAGGAGAGACAGAGGAGGAGAGACAGAGGAGGAGAGACAGAGGAGGAGAGACAGAGGAGGAGAGACAGATGAGGAGAGCCAGAGGAGGAGAGACAGATGAGGAGAGCCAGAGGAGGAGAGACAGAGGAGGAGAGACAGAGGTGGAGAGACAGAGGAGAGACAGAGGAGGAGGAGAGACAGAGGAGAGACAGAGGAGGAGGAGAGACAGAGGAGGAGAGACAGAGGAGGAGAGCCAGAGGTGGAGAGACAGAGGAGAGACAGAGGAGGAGGAGAGACAGAGGAGAGACAGAGGAGGAGGAGAGACAGAGGAGGAGAGACAGAGGAGGAGGAGAGACAGAAGAGGAGAGACAGAGGAGGAGAGCCAGAGGAGGAGAGACAGAGGAGGAGAGACAGAGGAGGAGAGACAGAGGAGGAGAGCCAGAGGAGGAGAGACAGGGGAGGGAGAGACAGAGGAGGAGAGACAGAGGAGGAGAGACAGAGGAGGAGAGACAGAGGAGGAGAGACAGAGGAGGAGGAGAAACAGAGGAGTAGAGAGAGAGGATGAGAGAGAGAGGAGGAGGAGAGACAGAGGAGGGGAGACAGAGGAGGAGAGACAGAGGAGGAGGAGAGACAGAGGAGGAGAGACAGAGGAGGGAGAGACAGAGGAGGAGAGACAGAGGAAGAGAGACAGAGGAGGAGAGACAGAGGAGGAGAGACAGAGGAGGGAGAGACAGAGGAGGAGAGACAGCGGAGGAGAGGAGGGACAGAGGAGGAGAGACAGAGGAGGGGAGACAGAGGAGGAGAGACAGAGGAGGAGAGATAGGAGGAGAGACAGAGGAGGAGAGACAGAGGAGGAGAAGCAGAGGAGGAGAGACAGAGGAGGAGAGACAGAGGAGGAGAGACAGAGGAGGGGAGACAGAGGAGGAGAGACAGAGGAGGAGAGACAGAGGAGGAGAGACAGAGGAGGAGAGACAGAGGAGGAGAGACAGAGGAGGAGAGACAGAGGAGGAGAGACAGAGGAGGGGAGACAGAGGAGGAGAGACAGAGGAGGAGAGATAGGAGGAGAGACAGAGGAGGAGAGACAGAGGAGGAGAAGCAGAGGAGGAGAGACAGAGGAGGAGAGACAGAGGAGGAGAGACAGAGGAGGAGAGACAGAGGAGGAGAGAGAGGGGAGGAGAGACAGAGGAGGAGAGACAGAGGAGGAGAGACAGAGGAGGAGAGACAGAGGAGGAGAGAGAGCGGAGGAGAGACAGAGGAGGAGAGACAGAGGAGGAGAGACAGAGGAGGAACGACAGAGGAGGAGAGACAGAGGAGGAGAGAGAGCGGAGGAGAGACAGAGGAGGGGAGACAGAGGAGGAGAGACAGAGGAGGAGAGACAGAGGAGGAGGAGAGACAGAAGAGGAGAGACAGGGGAGGAGAGACAGAGGAGGAGGAGAGACAGAGGAGGAGAGACAGAGGAGGAGAGAGAGCGGAGGAGAGACAGAGGAGGGGAGACAGAGGAGGAGAGACAGAGGAGGAGAGACAGAGGAGGAGAGACAGAGGAGGAGAGACAGAGGAGGAGAGACAGAGGAGGAGGAGAAACAGAGGAGTAGAGAGAGAGGATGAGAGAGAGAGGAGGAGGAGAGACAGAGGAGGGGAGACAGAGGAGGAGAGACAGAGGAGGAGGAGAGACAGAGGAGGAGAGACAGAGGAGGGAGAGACAGAGGAGGAGAGACAGAGGAAGAGAGACAGAGGAGGAGAGACAGAGGAGGAGAGACAGAGGAGGGAGAGACAGAGGAGGAGAGACAGCGGAGGAGAGGAGGGACAGAGGAGGAGAGACAGAGGAGGGGAGACAGAGGAGGAGAGACAGAGGAGGAGAGATAGGAGGAGAGACAGAGGAGGAGAGACAGAGGAGGAGAAGCAGAGGAGGAGAGACAGAGGAGGAGAGACAGAGGAGGAGAGACAGAGGAGGGGAGACAGAGGAGGAGAGACAGAGGAGGAGAGACAGAGGAGGAGAGACAGAGGAGGAGAGACAGAGGAGGAGAGACAGAGGAGGAGAGACAGAGGAGGAGAGACAGAGGAGGGGAGACAGAGGAGGAGAGACAGAGGAGGAGAGATAGGAGGAGAGACAGAGGAGGAGAGACAGAGGAGGAGAAGCAGAGGAGGAGAGACAGAGGAGGAGAGACAGAGGAGGAGAGACAGAGGAGGAGAGACAGAGGAGGAGAGAGAGGGGAGGAGAGACAGAGGAGGAGAGACAGAGGAGGAGAGACAGAGGAGGAGAGACAGAGGAGGAGAGAGAGCGGAGGAGAGACAGAGGAGGAGAGACAGAGGAGGAGAGACAGAGGAGGAACGACAGAGGAGGAGAGACAGAGGAGGAGAGAGAGCGGAGGAGAGACAGAGGAGGGGAGACAGAGGAGGAGAGACAGAGGAGGAGAGACAGAGGAGGAGGAGAGACAGAAGAGGAGAGACAGGGGAGGAGAGACAGAGGAGGAGGAGAGACAGAGGAGGAGAGACAGAGGAGGAGAGAGAGCGGAGGAGAGACAGAGGAGGGGAGACAGAGGAGGAGAGACAGAGGAGGAGAGACAGAGGAGGAGAGACAGAGGAGGAGAGACAGAGGAGGAGAGACAGAGGAGGAGAGACAGAAGAGGAGAGACAGAGGAGGAGGAGAGACAGAGGAGGAGAGACAGAGGAGGGGAGACAGAGGAGGAGAGACAGAGGAGGAGATACAGAGGAGGAGGAGAGACAGAAGAGGAGAGACAGGGGAGGAGAGACAGAGGAGGAGAGACAGAGGAGGAGAGACAGAGGAGGAGAGACAGAGGAGGAGAGACAGGGGAGGAGAGACAGAGGAGGAGAGACAGAGGAGGAGAGACAGAGGATGAGAGACAGAGGAGGGAGAGACAGAGGAGGAGAGACAGAGGAGGAGAGACAGAGGAGGAGAGACAGAGGATGAGAGACAGAGGAGGGAGAGACAGAAGAGGAGAGAGAGAGGAGGAGAGCCAGAGGAGGAGAGCCAGAGGAGGAGAGACAGAGGAGGAAGAGCCAGAGGAGGGGAGACAGAGGAGGGGAGACAGAGGAGGAGAGACAGAGGAGGAGAGACAGAGGAGGGAGAGACAGAGGAGGAGAGACAGAGGAGGAGAGACAGAGGAGGGAGAGACAGAGGAGGAGAGCCAGAGGAGGGGAGACAGGGGAGGAGAGACAGAGGAGGCGAGACAGAGGAGGAGAGACAGAGGATGAGAGACAGAGGAGGAGAGCCAGATGAGGAGAGACAGAGGAGGAGAGACAGAGGAGGAGAGACAGAGGATGAGAGCCAGAGGAGGAGAGACAGAGGAGGAGAGCCAGATGAGGAGAGACAGAGGAGGAGAGACAGAGGAGGAGAGACAGAGGAGGAGAGACAGAGGAGGAGAGACAGAGGAGGAGAAACAGAGGAGGGAGAGACAGAGGATGAGAGCCAGAGGAGGAGAGACAGAGGAGGAGAGACAGAGGAGGAGAACCAGAGGAGGAGAGACAGAGGAGAGCCAGAGGAGGAGAGACAGAGGAGGAGGAGAGACAGAGGAGGAGAGACACAGGAGGAGAGCCAGAGGAGGGGAGACAAAGGAGGAGAGACAGAGGAGGAGAGCCAGAGGAGGGGAGAGAGGAGGAGAGACAGAGGAGGAGGAGAGACAGAGGAGGAGAGACAGAGGAGGAGAGACAGATGAGGAGAGACAGAGGAGGAGAGCCAGAGGAGGGGAGAGAGGAGGAGAGACAGAGGAGGAGGAGAGACAGAGGAGGAGAGACAGAGGAGGAGAGACAGATGAGGAGAGACAGAGGAGGAGAGACAGAGGAGGGGAGGGTTCCCTTACAAAAAGGTATCATGGTATTTGTGTGTCTGACACTTGCTACCAAACCTGCGCGGACTAGTAAGGGCGGACTAGCAAAGTAAGATTTTCATTGTATGGCAAACTGTTTGTTTAACTGTACATACAGTATGACAATAAACAATCTTGAATCTTGAATCTTGACTACAACGTATAACGTATGACGTATATCATGCCTTGTTTACCCGGTCTACTTTCAATTCAATTAAATTCAAATTACTTTATTTTCCTTTCGGAACTTCATTTGTGCAGTGGTTAGAGGACAAACATACAGTCACAATACATAGACACTCACCACTATAATAAAAAAAACACCAGATTCGTTAAAACTACAGTAAAAAGACACCTTTATAAAAAAACACCAACTACATTAAAACTACAGTGCTTAAAGCATGATATATAAAAATCCATGTGGAGCAGTTCTATATTATGTATATAAATAATAAATAATAGTAGTACAGGTGATATATGTCGATCAGGTGGAAGGGGGAGTCTATTTTAAGTAGTCCAAAGTCCTTGGGGGGGGGGGGGGGGGGGGGCACCAGACCTAGGTGTTCAGCAGTCTGATGGAGGTTGGCACGAAGCTACCTAAGCCCCTTTTGTTCAATGTTGAAGCTCTGTATCGCCTGCATTCGTTAGTAATGGGTGTGAAGGGTACTTTACTCATAGTATATCTTCAGCTTCTATTTCTTTATTGCCTGTATTTATTGTAACGTATAATATCACTGATAGGGCATATGGACCTTCATCTGCACCTTTGATTACACTGTTTACTTTCTCATATTTCTTATATTCAGGTCCTATTTTATTGCCTATATTTATGTCTTTCTACTATTACCCTGCCCATACCTGTACCCCGCCTCCCCCATGCTGCTATGCCACCTACATTTCCCCAAGGGGATCAATAAAGGAATATCTTATCTTATCTTATTTTATGTTATCTTATTTCCAAGAGAGTAGCATGGTATTTCCAAAAGAAGAGAGTAGCATGGAATTTCCAAAAGAGTATCATGAAATTTCCAAAAGAAGAGAGTAGCATGGAATTTCCAAAAGAGTATCATGAAATTTCCAAAAGAGTATCATGAAATTTCCAAAAGAGTATCATGATATTTCCAAAAAGGTACTGTATCACAGCATTTACATCATTGTTAGGTCAGTGGTAGTGACCACAACATAATGAAAATACTATGATATTGCCACCAGTATCACGGTTTAAGTTGGATTATACCATGGTAATATTTAAGTACAAAAGTGGTATCATGGTGATGCATAGAGTTATGCATAGGAGTGTGTTTACTGGAGATGCACCGATGTGAAAATGTTGTCCGATACAGATATTAACATGTCTGTTATGAGCGATAACTGATATTACCGATGTCGATATGACCGACGACAAATTCCTATGATAATTTTATTTTGTTATGTTTGTACTATTTTTGTACATACTGAAACAATGTTAGCCCACAATCCTGTGCTGCGTCATCGTCACATGCAAGTAACGTCACCCAAAGACACTGCAAAAAAGATAAAAAAAAACACACAGACACACAACAAAAAACCAATATGATATTAATGAGACAAAAAAAAACACAACAGAAAACGCATCTAATACAGCCAAGTGGCAAGCAGTACACAAGCCTCAGCAAAATGGCAATGCAAGCCCCCCTCTCTCTCTCTCTCTCTCTCTCTCTCTCTCCTCTCTCTCTCTCTCTCTCTCTCTCTCTCTCTCTCTCTCTCTCTCTCTCTCTCTCTCTCTCTCTCTCTCTCTCTCTCTCTCTCCTCTCTCTCTCTCTCTCTCTCTCTCTCTCTCTCTCTCTCTCCTCTCTGTCTCCTGCATACATACACATAGACACACAGACTTACACAGGCAATGCTAGCCTACGTGGGTGCACGTACGCATGCACACACACACACACACACACACACACACACACACACACACACACACGACACACACACACACACACACACACACACACACACACACACACACACACACACACACACACACACACACACACACACACACACACACACACACACACACACACACACACACACACACACACACACACACACACACACACACACACACATATATGAAAGAAATCACACCATCCCACTCCGGTCACCGATGGTCCCCAACGTTTACCATAGTAGTACCGTGGTAAATTATTCATGCATTGCCGATACCATCGTAAAAACTGAAACTACCATCTCTACCAAGAGGGTTAGGCCATAAGACTACTGGAACTGATGTGGTCTGAATGAGGTCTGAATGTGGTCTGAATGAGGTCTGAATGTGGTCTGAATGTGGTCTGAATGTGGTCTGAATGTGGTCTGAATGAGGTCTGAATGTGGTCTGAATGTGGTCTGAATGTGGTCTGAATGAGGTCTGAATGTGGTCTGAATGAGGTCTGAATGTGGTCTGAATGTGGTCTGAATGTGGTCTGAATGTGGTCTGAATGAGGTCTGAATGTGGTCTGAATGTGGTCTGAATGTGGTCTGAATGAGGTCTGAATGTGGTCTGAATGTGGTCTGAATGAGGTCTGAATGAGGTCTGAATGTGGTCTGAATGAGGTCTGAATGTGGTCTGAATGTGGTCTGAATGTGGTCTGAATGTGGTCTGAATGTGGTCTGAATGACGTCTGAATATGGTCTGAATGAGGTCTGAATGTGGTCTGAATGTGGTCTGAATGAGGTCTGAATGAGGTCTGAATGTGGTCTGAATGAGGTCTGAATATGGTCTGAATGTGGTCTGAATGTGGTCTGAATGAGGTCTGAATGTGGTCTGAATGAGGTCTGAATGAGGTCTGAATGTGGTCTGAATGAGGTCTGCATGAGGTCTGAATGTGGTCTGAATGTGGTCTGATTGAGGTCTGAATGTGGTCTGAATGAGGTCTGAATGAGGTCTGAATGTGCTCTGAATGTGGTCTGAATGTGGTCTGAATGTGGTCTGAATGTGGTCTGATTGAGGTCTGAATCTGGTCTGAATGTGGTCCTGAGTGGCTCAATGAGTAGCCCGCTTGGCCTTCTGAGTCTGGCACTAAACACTGGCAGGATCAAAGCAGGCACTGCAGTGGAAAGTACCCTGCTACTTTTTCATAAGGGCTTCTCAAATCTCACCCTATTCTTAACCCGCACCTGTATCGCGGCATCAGCGCTGATGACCGTAATAAGGACAGCTACGACCTTAGCATGACATCGCTCACGCAAATGACTTTGTAATTGGATTCGGCGTCTCATCTACTCTCCAGCCACACACCTGCTCCGCTCTCGCTGCTCGCTTCACGTGACTCGGGTGTAGGCAGCGCCGTCAGGCGACGGTGGTCGGGTTGTGAGGGAAGAGAGGGAGGTTGGTTGGTTAGAGAGCAGGAAGAGAGGTAGGTTGGTTGGTTAGAGAGCAGGAGGAGAGGTAGGTTGGTTGGTTAGAGAGCAGGAAGAGAGGTAGGTTGGTTGGTTAGAGAGCAGGAGGAGAGGTAGGTTGGTTGGTTGTAGAGCAGGAAGAGAGGTAGGTTGGTTGGTTAGAGAGCAGGAAGAGAAGGAGGTTGGTTGGTTGGAGAGCAGGAAGAGAGGTAGGTTGGTTGGTTAGAGAGCAGGAAGAGAGGTAGGTTGGTTGGAGAGCAGGAAGAGAGGTTGGTTGGTTGGTTAGAGAGCAGGAAGAGAGGTAGGTTGGTTGGTTGGAGAGCAGGAAGAGAGGTAGGTTGGTTGGTTAGAGAGCAGGAGGAGAGGTAGGTTGGTTGGTTAAAGAGCAGGAAGAGAGGTAGGTTGGTTGGTTGGTTAGAGAGCAGGAAGAGAGGGAGGTTGGTTGATTAGAGAGCAGGAAGAGAGGTAGGTTGGTTGGTTAGAGAGCAGGAAGAGAGGTAGGTAGGTTGGTTAGAGAGCAGGAAGAGAGGTTGGTTGGTTGGTTAGAGAGCAGGAAGAGAGGTAGGTTGGTTGGTTAGAGAGCAGGAAGAGAGGTAGGTTGGTTGGTTAGAGAGCAGGAAGAGAGGTAGGTTGTTGGTTGGAGAGAATGCAGACAAGAACATATACTGTACATACATGCAAGAGGGTACATCAATCTGTGCATGTACCCCCACCACACACACACAGACACATGATGCTGGTTACCGATACGCTTTGCTCGCTTCATATCTCAACCGGGGCAATTTAATATAGACTGAAATTAACTTTAGATCTCCCGGGTGATGGTACATCATGTGATTTAATTCTACTTAAAGCCTACTCACAAGCATTTATATGACCTAATCATAAGATGCGGACCACTTATTTGTCAAAAACGTACCCAGAGGTAGTTGAAATGATCCAACGTATCCGCTTCTTGATGAGAACGTAAAAAATCTTTATTTTCACTCCCGAGTCTCATTCGATGAGACATGTCAGCGCTCAGAAAACAGGCTACCCCTTGAAATGTTCAGAAGTTGAACCATTTCAACTACGTGTTTGACATTTTATGTTTAGGTTAACATGAAATGCTTCTGAGCAGCCAAAGTCAAACTAAATTACATGACGTACTGTCTGTCGCCCGGGAGATCTAAAGTTCATCTCAGTATATGTTCATCCCGGCTGTGATATGAAGCAAGCAACGCATGGTAAAATTTGGTGAATGGTGCATTTATATCGCACGCATATCCCTCAGACTCTTCTCTCCTCCCCGTAGCCCCCCTCACCTACCTCCCTCCTTCCCCCCATCTTCTCTCTCTCTCTCTCTCCCTCTGGTTCTCACTCTCCCTTTCTATTTCCCCCTCTCTCTCTTTCCTTATCTCTCCCTTATTTTGTTGTCCTTGTATACTAATGCTACTGTAATTTCGTATTTTATTTACTTGTAATGTATGCATACTTGTTTTTGTTGCAGCCCCCCCCCCCCCGCCCATCCCCCCCCCGCCTTCCCTCAAAAGGCCTTTCCTTTTTGATCAGGCTGCTTTTGTATATAAGAAGTTGTTCTTAATCCCTTTGCCTGGGTAAATAAAGGTTAAATCAAAATAAATACATATAGTGCTTTACAATTTGTTCCTCACATTTGACCCATCCACTCACACATTCACACACCGATGGCGGAGGCGACCGACCATGCAAGGTGCCAACCTGCTCATCGGGAGCAGTTAGAGCTTTAGTGTCTTGCTTAAGGACACTTCGACAGTAATTGAACCGGGAACCTCCGGATTACCAGACGACTGCTCTACCTCCTGATCCACTGTCGCATAGTGATACTACACATACAGCCGGGAACCAGCGAAAAACCACATGCACATGTTTCCCACAGGCTTTCAGGTCATTCGCGGTGGCAAGGTGAGACGAACAATATACCCAGCGAGCAGTGGAAAACGTGCAACGAGAGATCATTAACGTGTTACTGTGTCAGTTTGCAAAACGGGTTCGCGCTGGGCCTGTTTGATGTCATGGTGGACCGCCGCAAATAAATCTACTTATGGGAAACGCTGATATGTGCGACACACGCCCCTAAACATAGACACGGTCACGTGGCCGGCAATACGTGCTTTTTGAACAACCTCCAGTAAGAAATATGAAAGGCAGCCCAGGCGTAGCCACCCCACTGCCAGTAGGAAGTCACTGTTGGATCGGGTCAATCGATGTGGCTATCCTCCCTAACAAGCGGTTACCTCTCTCAGTCAACAGAGAGAAAGAGGGGACATGGAAAGATATAGTCAAGTCAAGTCAAGTCAAGAGTTTTAATTGTCACAGCATACAGGTATACAATGAAATGCGGGTGGTCTTGCCCGCAACGATGTGCAATACAGTGGTACAACATATAATAGAATCAAAAAATGAAAAACCTATGAATGGGGGGTGTGTGTGTGTGTGGTGTGTGTGTGTGTGTGTGTGGTGTGTGTGTGTGTGTGTGTGTGTGTGTGTGTGTGTGTGTGTGTATGTGTGTGTGTGTGTGTGTGTGTGTGTGTGTGTGTGTACGTGTGTACGTGTGCATGTTTATGTAGCTAGTAGAGGATGGAATAGGTCCTTTGCTCCATATTAATCCCCTACTGTCTGTAAATGGCGGGGCATGACACTGCTGTGTGTGTGTGTGTGTGTGTGTGTGTGTGTGTGTGTGTGTGTGTGTGTGTGTGTGTGTGTGGTGTGTGTGTGTGTGTGTGTGTGTGTGTGTGTGTGTGTGTGGTGTGTGTGTGTGTGTGTGTGTGTGTGTGTGTGTGTGTGTGTGTGTGTGTGTGTGTGTGTGTGTGTGTGTGTGGCTGGAACTCGTCCCATGTGGTGCACAGAGGTGTTTTTCTGCTTTCAAGTAGCTGTGAAAATGGACGCGCCGCTCCACTCACACACTCCTCTATAATTCACCACACAAACAAACAAGCGTCCAGGGCCCTCATTCATCAATGTGTGCGTAGAACATGTTCTATTTCCACACGTAAGCACGGAATGTAGAACCAGTGTACGCACAGGGAAGTCGGGATTCATCACACGTGCGTACGCAGGCTCTACGCACACCTGTCATGATGAATCCCACCTTGGCTCTGCGCCGAGGCTCGTGCACACTTTCACGTATTTGCATACCAGAAACGCCCCGATTAACCATATACGGTAATGGAATACACCCATGAAATGTGGAAAAATGGACTAAGCCGAGGGAAGCGTGTTATGAGACGGTGATGTCGGATATGATATCTATTAACCATTGCTGCCTGGGCAGCGCAAACACTAATAAATACCGCGCTGGAATATGACTGCCTTTTCCCGTGTTGTTTGATTAATACCCAGGGATTAAAGTTCTCCTCAATTTTATTCCAAATCGCGATGGATCTCCCGTCAATTTTCTACCTGCTGCATATGATTTCTAGAGGCATACTACAATCTATTTTGATGTCAGTATTGGGTAGCCTACATAAACAATAATACGAGAGCATATACAAGAACAATGAATCTTACTGCCATGTATGATGTAGCAGATACGCCATGTGTAGCCTGCCTATATGTGATCAATACAAACATGAACTTGAATTCCATCATGTCTGTGTGCGGGTCACTGCGGGAACTCACAAGGCTGTTGTCACAATGTAAATAAGAACGTGCACTGAAAAGTTACAGTATGTAGTTGGTTGATTATTTGTATGACAGTCAGTAAACCCTTGCAAAAAGTATCCGTTTTATTTAATGAATTGAAAACATTCAGCATCGCCTTCCTCCCGGCATCCAGCAATAACATGTATCAGGCAAATGCGCATCGCAACATTGACTGAGTGGAATCCCTTTCTATTCACATAACTGCATTTGTGATGGAGCTTTGACAGCTACAGTAACAGTCTATTGCTCGATCCATCTCCAATATCACGATGG
Source organism: Notolepis coatsorum (assembly GCF_963971535.1). Taxonomy (NCBI): domain Eukaryota; kingdom Metazoa; phylum Chordata; class Actinopteri; order Aulopiformes; family Paralepididae; genus Notolepis; species Notolepis coatsorum. Next base: position 14,263,141 of record NC_140182.1, read on the forward strand.
ACCGTGCCGCGGTGGCAGAGACCCGAGGGTGGAGAGGATCTTGAATGAATTCCATCATCATATATATATGTTGTGTGTCTGTCCACTATGTTTGTTACTTTGTTATTCCCCCCCCCCCCCCCTATCTATGTAAAGCGACCTTGGGTCTCTTGAAAGGCGCTATATAAAATGAAGCTATTATTATTATTGTTATTATTATTATTATCATCACATCTGTGCGGGAGCTCACAAATAGACTGTTAGTCTCAGTGAAGTTTCAACGGAGGTCATCTATTCTAACCAACAAATTGAAGTAGAAAGCATTTCGTGACCAATCTTATTTGGAAACATGACACACAAAATAATTTGCTTTTTATTTGAAACAATATCTAATCGCGTTTGGAGGTTGGTGTTTTGCGTCTGCCCCCCCGTGCCAAACAAGCAGGCCAACCTCTTGTTCGCGTGTGAGCCCGTTATAATATTATACATAATATATATTATTATATAACAAGCAGGCCAACTACTGTTGCTATTTTACAATGAACTATAATGAACTACGGTTCGTACAGAACATGCCAGTGTTATTATGCACAGAAGCTCATTTTCTTGTTGTAATAATATATTCTACCACTGGGCGCCAGGTACGCATGGTCTGACCTGTGCGTAGACGTAAGCACGGAGTCAAGTTCAAGTTGAAATTGATGAATCCCACTCTTTGCTTAGAAATGATCGTACGCACAGGGTAAGCACAAATCTGTGCGTAGAACACGTTGATGAATGAGGGCCCAGGTCTTATCTCAGTCGCAGGCCAAACTGGAGCATTCTCTACCCCCACCACCCCCCATTATGAGTTTGCTCATAGTGCCAAAAATACCAACATCGTTCTTCAATATTATTGATTGTTTTATTTTTTTACTGCAATTCTATTGAAAGGCTATATTAATGAAAGTGAGGGTACCACTTGTTTATAACTAGGGATGTTCGATATTGGCTTTTTTACCGATAATTGATATATACCGATATGTCCAACTCTTAATTTCCGATACCGATATCAACCGATACCGATATATGCTGGGTTCCCCCCCCCCCCCAAATAATGAATAATTACCGTTGTGGAATGAACACAACATTATGCATACTTTTGAGAATAAATAAAATAAGAATTTGTTCTTACTTGCTTGCCTGGGTAAATAAAGGTTAAATAAATGTAAAAAAATAAAAAAAATATTGTTTTTGAAAACCGATCATTTCAGATATTACATTTTAATGCCAATATCAGCCGATAATATCGGACATCCCTATTTATAACACATTTACTGTATAACACCTGAAAGATTGCTTCGTAAAAGCTACATACATTGGTGGAAGATGGATAATACCAAGGGGTGGCTCTTTTGGTAAACAGCAGAAAATTGCTTCATGACACAATGACAACGTCCAAAAAAATAACTGTAGTGTTTTGCTCAACAAACCCACACAGGCCACCGTTCAATTGCTCTGTCACATACAGTAAGTACATGAACGAACACTGGCGTAAGGTTGAATCAGAATTCATGAACATTTAATGAAGGGTGTTATGAACTGAGATCCACGTAAGGTGTCATCAAACAGAATCAACACACTCGTATTAGTATTATGACAACTCCTCTCTGATATCGTCTACAGCAGTCATGACACGACACCATACATGGTAAAGTATCAATGATAAGGATGAGGTATAAGATCGGATCAGAACAGATCAATGGCCTATTGACTATTTCTTGTAACGTGACAAATACACCGCTACGCCACAATACACAAAAGGTACCACCGTAACCCGAAACAGTCTATATAGACTCAGATGTACATGATGACTGTGCTTCCCTGAGCACATTTGTGCCAGTACTGTTGTACCTCAACACAGGGAAGACTGAGGTTAAACCCCAAACAAGCCATTTTCCCCAAATAAAAGAATGCCTGACAAAGCCACCTGTCACCTAGCTGCTGCTTTGTTCCTCACTACTGAACTGATGCAGCAAGAGCTCTGCATCAAATCCCAGTGGGCAAGGCATGTGGAGGAGACGAGGTATATAGGCAGCCAAAATGTGATGTGAAGAACTGTGTGTAGTGTGTGTGTGTGTGTGTGTGTGTGTGTGTGTGTGTGTGTGTGTGTGTGTGTGTGTGTGTGTGTGTGTGTGTGTGTGTGTGTGTGTGTGTGTGTGTGTGTGTGTGTGTGATATGGAGAATAGCGTGTGTGTTTGTGTGTACTTGTGTGTGTGTGCACACCCACGTAGCATTGCC